>NW_017731419.1:1122603-1140261 GCF_001890085.2 Hipposideros armiger
GCCCTCCTTAAACATTCTTATAACCAATGTTTTAATCTCTGTCACTGGTAGGTTAGTTGCCTCTGTTTCATTTAGCTCTATAATATATCTGGAGGTTACACCTTTTCTTTCATTTGGGACATGTTTGTTTGTTTCCTCATTTTGGCTGCCTCTCAGTGGTTGCTTCTATGTATAAGGTAGATCTCCTATGTCTCTCAGTCTTTGCTGGTTGGCCTTATGTAGTACATGTTCTGAGTGGTCAATGGTGCAGTCTCCCTGACCTCTTGTGTTTGTGTTCCAGGAGTGTCCCTTGAGGATGTTGTGTGTGTTTTCCTGTTTTAGTTGAGCCTTGATTGCTTTTGGTGCATCAGTAGGTGGGATTGACTGGCTGTGAGGACTGGTTAAGTCCACAGTGTATGAGCTACGTGGGCTGACCCCTCAGAGGGGGATTTGCCCCCATATGCTCTTGTGCTTGCTGAGACCACCATTTGGGTGTGTCACTTGTGGGGCTAACTGGGCAGTGCTTTTGTGTGATCTGAAGCTGGACTCTGGGTGTGTTGACTCTGGTGTACTTGGTAGGGGTTCCCATGCAAACCAATTTCATTCCTGATTGTGACCAACCCAAGGCTACCTGGTAGGAGCTACTTGTCCCCATTTCTTGAGCACCCACTGTGTGCTTTACATGTAATGCCTTATTTAACCCTCCCAACAACCTGTGTCTTTGTGAATGAGAAGGTTGAGTTCAAGTAGCTTACCCAAGGTGATGTAGCTCATGAGTGGTTCATGCCAGGAATAGAACCCAGATACAAACCACTCTTTGTCGTGTCTGGTTGCTTGGGTTCCTATAGACTTTTAAACAACCTTATCTTGTGTCTTTATTTGTGGAATAGCATTGGGTGTTAAAAACCAACAGTGGCAGGGTCGGCCGAGTGGTTCAGTTGGTTAAGAACTTACTCAAGAGTGTGAGCTCTGAGCAGCAGGGTCGCTGGTTCATTTCCCGGCCCAGGCTGAGCTGCCAACAGGTGGCAGGATGGCTCAGCTAAAAAAAAAAAAAATCAACAGTGGCAAAAGCTTTTTGCTTATATTCTCATTATTGGACATTAGCTGGTCTTTATATCCTAATGGGCAATGCCTTCCCTTCATTATCACTCACTGCTTCCTAAGGCAAACATTAGCCTGTAGTCAGTTTCCAGCTGCCCAAACCATGCAGTAGGAAGTCTCTCTACTAAAACACTGCCCAAAGCCCTCCTTCCATGTGTGTTCATTCTGGAAGTTTGAGCGATCAGGCCACTGCGAGCCAGGGTGCCTCCCTCTGTGCAGACTAGGAAAAGGCATCTGTAGTAGTTTGTGAGGGCTCCCATAGCTAAGTACCATACACTAGGTGCCTTGTGCAACTGCAATGTATTGTCCCAGAGTTCTGGAAGTTGTAAATCTGAAATCAAAGTTGGCTCCTTCTGAGAGTTGTGAGGGAAGGGAACTGTTCCAGGCCTCTCTCCTTGGTGTGACCATCTGCATGGTCACATGGTGTTCTCGCTGCATCTTCATATCATCTTCCCTCTATGTTCTGTGTCCAAGTTTCCCCTTCTATAAGGACACCAATCACATGGGATTAAGGCCCATCCTAATGACAGGGCAGAAGCTGGTGGAGGTAATCATTTTAAGTTGATTAGCTCTGTAAAGACCAGATCTCCAAATGAAATCACATCCTGAGATACTGCGGGTTAGAACTTTAACATACACATTTTTTTCTGGGGGTGGAGGGGGGAATGACACAATTCAACCCATAACAGGTTAAATCTACCACCTAGATTATGCCACTAACATTGTCTATGCTCGTTTTATCACATACCCTCTGGAGTAATATAGCATCTTTGTGCAAAGCAAAAAGAACAGCTCTTTTACTAGATCGATGTTGGCATATACCAGGGTACACCCCTGGGCAAGTATAGCATGGACTGGATTTCAGATCCTGTATCCTCTGTCAGGCATCCATGTGCAGTTACCAACTGTACCACTGTCCTCATTGACCCCCAAACACAACCCTCTGAAGAAGAAGCAGGACAATAGAGTTTCTACAAAGCCCTTGCTTGTTTTTACAAAGACATTTGCAATTCAGAATTGTTTACTGAACCTACATGAAGTTCACACAATGCACAATGTGTAGCCCAGGGCTGGATGTGATTGGCACTTAGCACAAGATGACTGAATGAATGAATGAATGATTCACTCAGTACTAGATGGTTGAATGAAAGAATGATTTGTTGACCTAATCTAGTTCTTCATAAGCTTAGTTTATGTGAGCAATGACCAGGAACCAAAGAAGTGTCCAGACGGAAAACACAGGGAGTGCCCATAAAAAGAAATATATTCTTCCTAAAAGCAGCTCTAATGGCACCGTTATTGAAATGGCTCAAGGTGACCATTTTCCTGAAGTCCTCTGGCTGAACATTCATATTACTTCTGCTGGGTTTCTGCTCATAGTCAATCCGCCACCAGCTTCTGCCCTGTCCCCTGGTAGAAATGTCCCCCAACATGTGGCCACAGGGTATTGAAGCTGCATATTTATGAGGGACTAGGCAGGATCACAATCGGAGGCCAGGTGAGAGTCACTGGAGACCCAGCCAACAGGATGAGAGAAACAACATTTATCAGGGCCCTGACTGGGGAGGTAGCGGATGCCCCCCAGGCCGGAAGCTGAGTTAATATTAACAGCCCCAAGGTGATGGGGCCTTGTGTAATCACCGGCCTGGCCACCTCCTCCCCCATGGCTGACCATCCTGTTTGTCTATTCTGCCTCGTGCGTCCCAGCTGCCCTCCAGTTAATGCCCAGGGAGGAGGCTGGGCCTCTGGGCAGCAGCAGGTGGTGCTGTCACTCTGAACCAAGAATGTCAAACGTTACTGCTGCCTCAGCAAGCTTTCAGTGGATGCCACTGAGCCGCAGGGTACAAGGGGACCTGGCATCTGAATTACTGTCTGTGAGCACCAGGGCATGTTAGCTGAGAAGGGGCGACAGAGGTGTGTGAAGGGAGAGTAAACTCTCAGCTCTCCCCACCTTGCCCTCCCCCACCCCCCAACCAGTCCCCCGGCCACCACCTGAGTGAGCTAACAATGCAGTATGCCCTCGCCACGAGCCCACATAAGAGCCTCGTCACCCACAGCAGCATTTTGCAAAGTGTATTTTTTAGAATCCTACGGATGAGTCATAAAAAAGTGGCTTCATGGTCAAATAAGTTTGGGAAACACTGTATTGTTGCTCTCCTGCTTAGATGGTGATATTTGAAAGGAGCTGAGAAGTCCTGCAGTAAAGCTTTATCCCGAATTTTCCAAACCCATTTCACCAAGGAGAATTTTGCCCTGTAACACAAACTAACACCCCAGGGAAACGCCTTGTGGGGAATGCCCGCCTTCAAGATGGGTCCCCTGCCTCTCTGTCCAGGATAGAATGGCCTCCCCGAGTCCCCCCTTGCCTACCTGCCTTTCCTTATCTCCTAGCACCCCCTTCCATTTTATCCTTAAATTAATATTTAATACTTTTTAAATATAGAAAACTCTAAAGGAGAAGAAAAAATGGTCTACGATTTTACCACCCCTATTTTTATGGGATTCTGTCAAATATAAGTCACTTCACGCCTCTGCTGGATGGCCTCTTGGGCTCCAGGTGACGCAGAACAAAAGCCCTTCCTTACAGGTGGACAGCGTAGCCGTTTCCTCCCCGCCACCAAGCCAGGCACCATAGTTGCATCTCTGGCCTCTTCTACTGCTTCTCTTCCTTTCCCACTCACTGCTGCTCTAGGCACACTACCCCTCACTTCTCTTGTACGTGCCAGACACATTCCTGCCCCAGGGTCTCTGCACTGCCTGTTCCCTCTGCCTGGCTGCATTCTCTCAGATATCTGATGACTTACTCTCTCACCTGCCTTGGATTTCAGGTGCCACCTTCCCAGTGAGGTGTTCCCTGACCACTCTGTCTGAGTGGATCATAGCCCAGCACTCTTACCCCCGGTCCCTGTATTATTTTTTGCAGTAGGACTCATCCTCTTCCCCTATTCTATACATGAGATTGACGTATACATGGTTTATTGCCTGGCTTGCCCACTGAGCTCCTGTGGGTAAGATTGTGTCTGTTTTGTTCACAGTTGTACTGCCAGGGCCTGGCACATAGCAGGTGCTCAGTAAATAGTTGTTAGATAAATAAATGTGTGTGTTCACAGAAGAAATCATACTATGCACACTGTTTTGTATTTTGTTTTTTGACTATATTTTTTGCTTTAAGAGATCTTTCCCTATCAGCCTATACAGAGCCAGCCTAATGCTTTTTAGGTTGTATGACTTTCCACTGTAGGGGTGTACCTAAACTTACATAATCGACTCCCTATTGATGGGCATTTAGGATGTTTTTGCTCCTCAAACAATGATACGATTAAAAAGAAAACTTTTTTTTTTTTTTACATTTGTTGTTTGTAAATATTTCTATGGGGTAGATGCCTGGTAGCGGACTTCCTGAGTCAAAAAGTAGGGTGTTTTTTTTCTTTTGACTGTGATAGTTTTTAATAAATTATCTTCCAAAGAGATCGCACAAATTTCTACTCTACCACCTATTATATAGAAATGTCTGTTTCCTCTCATGCTCATCAGCAATGAGTATTGCCAACCTCGGACATTTATGACAATCTAGGTGAAAAATAGCATTTGTTCATTTGATTTGTGTTTTTTAAATTATGAATAGGGTTGAGAATTCTTGCCTATTTCCATTGGTCACTTGTATTTATTTTTTTGTAGGATGCCTGCTTAAAACCTTTTCTACTGGAAGACTTAGGGTCTCCTTATAGATTTGAAAGAGTTTTTTAAAATTAAAATGGTCACCTTTTTGTCATTTCTGTTATAAAATTTCTGTTTGTCCTTTGCTTTGCTTATGCATTCTTTTATTTTTTAAAGATTTTTATTGGGGAATTGGGGGGATGGGAACAGTGGTGGAGAATTGGGGGAAGGGGAACAGACACGTTGCCGGTGACTCATGGCAGCCCAGCTCCAGGTTGAGCTGTTGTTCAGCATCTTATCTGTGGAGGGCAGTGTCACTGGCCCTCATATGTGGGTTCCGAACCGGGGCTCTCTGGCGTCCCAAGCCAGTTCTTAACCATCGTGCCACTCGGCCGGCCCTGCATTCTTGATATGGTAGTTGAATGTATATATTTTCAACAAATTGATGTAAGATTACCATAAAGGCATAGGATTATGAGTAATAGCTTAATATGTCAGACATTTCACTGGCTTACTTAGAAAATATTGGTCATGCAATTATTACTATAAAATATAAACGTAATCTTTATCTTTTGTGATAAAATACACATAACAAAATTTGCCATCTTACCATTTTTCATTAATCCTTTTTTATTGAGGTAACATTGGTTAATAACATCAATTTCAGTATACAACATTATAATTCAATATCAGTGTACTCTATTTCGTGCTGATCACCAAAAGTCCACTTTCGTCCATTACCATGTATTTGATCCCCTTTACTCAATTTGCCCTCCCCCCACCCTCTTTCCCCTTTGGCAAATACCATTTTCTTTTTTGTATCTATGAGTTTGTTTTTATTTTATTTTGTTAGTTCATTTGTTACTTTTCATTTTATATTCCACATATGAGTGAAATCATACAGCTTTTGTCCTTTTCTGTCTGACTTATTTTACTTAGCATAATACCCTCAAGATCCATCCCTGTTGTCACAAATGGCTGAGTAGTACTCCATTGCGTATTTATACCACTTCTTTATCTATTCATCTGTTGATGAACACAGGTTGTGTCCATATCTTGGCTATTGTAAATAATACTGCAGTGAACATAGGGGTACATATATTTTTTTCAATTTGTGTATTCAGAGTCTTCAAATAAATACCCAGAAGAGAAATTGCTATATAATATGGTAGTTTTATTCTTAATTTTGTAAGGGGCCACCATATTGTTTTACAGAGCAGCTGCACCAATTTACAATCCCACCAACAGTGCACGAGGGTTCCATTTTCATCACATCTTCTGTAGCACTTGTTGTTTCTTATCTTTTTTATAATAGCCATTCTAACAGGTGTGACGTGATATCTCATTGTAGTTTGCATTTGCACTTGCTAAATAATTACCGATGCTGAGCATCTTTTCATATGTCTGTTGGTCATCTGTGTGTCTTCCTTGGAAAAATGTCCATTGAGATCATCGACCCATTTTTTTAATGAGGTTGTTTGTTTTTTTGCTGTTGAATTGTATGAGTTCTTTATGTATTTTGGATATTAACCTCTTATTGGAAGTATCATTTGCAAATATCTTCTCCCATGCGGTCGGTTGCCTTTTTCTTTTGAAGATGATTTCTTTTGCTGTGCAGAAGCTTTCTAATGTGGTGTAGTCCCTTTTATTTATTTTTGCTTTTGTTTCCCTTGCTTTTGGAGTCAAATTCACAAAAACACCACTGAGACCAACGTCCATGAGCTTAGTGCCTATGTTTTCTTCTATATGTTTTATGGTTTCTGGCCTTATATTTAAGTCTTTAATACATTTTAAGTTAATTTTTGTGTATGGCGCAAGATAGTGGTCTAGTTTCATTCTTTTGCATATTTCTGTCCAGTTATCCAAACAACATTTATTGAAGAGATTTTCCTTTCTCTATTGTATATATTCTTGGCTCCTTCATTGTATATTAGTTGCTCATATATGTGTGGGTTTATTTCTGGGATCTCAGTTTTGTTCCATTGGTCTGTGTGTCTGTGTTTGTTTTTCTGCCAATGCCATAATGTTTTGATTATTATAACTTTATGGTATAGTTTGAAATTGGCTTTTTTTCCACCTCAGGATTGCTTTGGGTCTTTTGTGGTTCTATGTGAATTTTAGGGTTATTTGCTTTATTTCTGTGAAAAATGCTATAGGAATTTTGATAAGAATTGTATTGAATCTGTCGATTGCTTTAGGTAACATGGACATTTTAACAATGTTAATTCTTCCGATCCATGAACACAGAATATCTTTCTATTTCCTTGTGCCTTTTTCAATTTCTTTCATCAATGTTTAATAGCTTTCAGCATACAGGTTGTTCACCTCCTTTGTTAGGTTTATTCCTACGTATTTTATTCTGTTTGTTGTGATTATAAATGGGATTGTTTTCTTCATTTTTCCCCCCGATAGTTCATTGTTAGTATATAGAAATGTAATAAATTTTTGTATATTAATTTTGTATCCTGAAAATTTACTGTATTTGTTTATTCTTTTTTTTTTAATTTTATTGGGGAATTGGGGGAGGGAACAGCATTGGGGAATCAGGGAAGGGGAACAGACAAGTTGCTGTCCTTTTGTTCTTCAGTCTAGTTGTGGAAGATGTCGCTTCACTGGCCCATGTTGGTATTGTGATCATTGCGCTCTTCCTGGCTGAGGCAGATCGGTTGCCAGCCATTGGACAGCCACTCATGGTGGCTCATGCAGCTCATGCCAGCTGCCAGCCACTCACGGTAACTGCCAGCCACTCACAGTAGCTGCCGGGCACTCATGGTAGCTTATGGCAGTCCACTACAGCTCCACTGCAGCCTACACTGTTGCCGGCGACTCACGGAAGCCCAGATCCAGGTCGAGCTGTTGTTCACCATCTAAGCTGTAGAGGGCGCAGTGTCACTGGCCCAAGTGGGATCCAAACTGGCGGCCCTGCTGCTCAGAGCTCGCGCTCCCAAGCCAACTCTTAACCAACGAGCCACTCAGTGGGCCCCTTGTTTATTATTTCTAATAGTTTTTTTTTCCTGTGTAGTCTTTAGGGTTTTCTCATGCTATCTACAAATAGCAACAGTTTCACCTCTTCCTTTTCAATTTTGATGCCTTTTATTTCTTTTTCTTGCCTAATTACTTTGTCTAGGACTTCCAGTACTATGTTGAATAAAAGTGGCAAGAGTGGTCATCCTTGTTTTTTTCTGATCTTAGAGGAAAAGTTTTCAGTTTTTCACCATTGAGTAGATGTTAGCTGTTAGTTTGTCATATGTGGCTTTAATAAGTTGAGGTACTTTCCTTCTATATTCATTTTATTGAGATTTTTAAATCATAAGTGGATATTGTATCTTGTCAAATATTTTTTCTGTGTCTATTGAGATAATAATATTATTTTTATGCTTCATTTTTGTTAGTGTGGTGTACCACATAGATTGATTTGTGGATGTTGAACCATCCTTGCATCCCTGAAATGAATCCTCCTTGATTGTGGTATATAATTCTTTTAATATATTCTTGTATTTGATTTACTAGCATTTTGTTGAGAATTTTTGCATCTATGTTTATCAGAAATATCGGCCTGTAATTTTGTTTTTTGTGATGTCCTTGCCTGGTTTTGGTATCAGGGTAGCATTGGCATCATAAAACGAATTAGGAAACATTTCCTCCTTTTCAATTTTTTTGGAAGAATTTAAGAAGGATAGGTATTAAATTTTTGAATGTTTGGTAGAATTCACTAGTAAAGCCATCTGGTCCTGGATTTTTGTTTTTGGGAGGTGTTTGATTACTGCTTTAATTTTTTTTTACTAGTGACTGGTCTATCAGGTGTTCTAATTCTTCATGATTCAGTCTAGGAAACTTGTATGCTTCTAAGAATTTTCCATTTCTTCTAGGTTGTCTAATTTGGTGGTGTATTGGCTTTCAAAGTACTCTTTTATAATCATTTGTATTTCTGTGCTATCTATTGTAACTTCACCTCTTTCATTTCTGATTTTATTGATTTGCATCTGCCCTCTTTTTCCCTTACTGAGTCTAGCTAAAGGTTCATCAATTTTGTTTATCTTTTTAAAGAACCAGCTCTTCATCTTATTAGTTCTTTTCTGTTGTGTTTTTATTCTCTATTTCATTTATTTCTGCTCTGCTTTTTATCATTTCATTCTCTCTACTGACTTTGGGCTTTGTTTCTTCTTTTTTTTCTAGTTCTTTAAGGTGTAATGTGAGGTTCTTATTTGAGATATTTTTTGTTTCTTGACATAGGCTTATGTTGCTATAAACTTCTCTCCTGTCACTCACTGCTTTTGTGCCTCCCAAAGATTTTGTTATATCATATTTTCATTTTCATTTGTCTCTATATATCTTTTGATTTCTTCATTGACCCAATAGTTCTTCAGTAAGTAGCATGTTGTTTAATCTCCACATGTGTGTAATTTTTCCTGCTTTCTTCTTGTAGTTGATTTCTAGTTTCATACCACTGTCTGAAAAGTTGTGTGATATGATTTCAATCTTCTTAAATTTATTGAGACTTGTTTTGTGTCTCAGTATACGGTCTATCTTGAGGGTGTTCCATGTGCACTTGAGAAGAAAGTGTATTCTGTCACTTTGGGATAGAAAGTTCTATAAATATCTATAAGTTCATCTGGTCTAGTGTGTCATTTAAGGCGATGTTTCCTTATTGACTTTGTCTGGATGATCTATCCATTTGTGTAAGTGGGGTGTTAAAGTCTACTATTATTGTGCTGTTCTCTATTTCTTCCTTAAGGACTGTTAATGATTGTTTTATAGATTTTGATGCTTTTAAGTTGGGTGCATGAATAATAATAAATGTTATGTCTTCTTGATGGGTTTTCCCCTTTATCATTATGAAATGTCCATCTTTGTCTCATGTTACTGTTTTTGTCTTGAAATCTATTTTGTCTGATGTAAGTATGGCTACACTCACTTTTCTCTGGATACCATTTGCTTGGAGTATAATCTTCCACCCCTTCACTTTGTCTTTGGAGCTGAGATGAATCTCCTGAAGGCAGGATATAGTTGGGTCTTATCCATCTAGCTATTCTGGGGCTTTTGATTGGTGAGTTCAGTTCATTTACATTTAGGATGATTATTGATATAGGAGGACTTACTATAGCCATTTAATCTTTTGTTTTCCGATTGCTGTGTATCTCCATTGTTTCTTTTCCCGTGTGCTATTTTAGTTTGGTGGTTTTCTAGGACGTTTTTCTCCATCTTTTCTTGTTTTATATTTCATGTTTCAGCTCTGAATTTTTTTGTTTTTTAAAGATTTTTATTGGGGAATTGGGGGGATGGGAACAGTGGTGGAGAATTGGGGGAAGGGGAACAGACACGTTGCCGGTGACTCATGGCAGCCCAGCTCCAGGTTGAGCTGTTGTTCAGCATCTTATCTGTGGAGGGCAGTGTCACTGGCCCTCATATGTGGGTTCCGAACCGGGGCTCTCTGGCGTCCCAAGCCAGTTCTTAACCATCGTGCCACTCGGCCGGCCCTGCATTCTTGATATGGTAGTTGAATGTATATATTTTCAACAAATTGATGTAAGATTACCATAAAGGCATAGGATTATGAGTAATAGCTTAATATGTCAGACATTTCACTGGCTTACTTAGAAAATATTGGTCATGCAATTATTACTATAAAATATAAACGTAATCTTTATCTTTTGTGATAAAATACACATAACAAAATTTGCCATCTTACCATTTTTCATTAATCCTTTTTTATTGAGGTAACATTGGTTAATAACATCAATTTCAGTATACAACATTATAATTCAATATCAGTGTACTCTATTTCGTGCTGATCACCAAAAGTCCACTTTCGTCCATTACCATGTATTTGATCCCCTTTACTCAATTTGCCCTCCCCCCACCCTCTTTCCCCTTTGGCAAATACCATTTTCTTTTTTGTATCTATGAGTTTGTTTTTATTTTATTTTGTTAGTTCATTTGTTACTTTTCATTTTATATTCCACATATGAGTGAAATCATACAGCTTTTGTCCTTTTCTGTCTGACTTATTTTACTTAGCATAATACCCTCAAGATCCATCCCTGTTGTCACAAATGGCTGAGTAGTACTCCATTGCGTATTTATACCACTTCTTTATCTATTCATCTGTTGATGAACACAGGTTGTGTCCATATCTTGGCTATTGTAAATAATACTGCAGTGAACATAGGGGTACATATATTTTTTTCAATTTGTGTATTCAGAGTCTTCAAATAAATACCCAGAAGAGAAATTGCTATATAATATGGTAGTTTTATTCTTAATTTTGTAAGGGGCCACCATATTGTTTTACAGAGCAGCTGCACCAATTTACAATCCCACCAACAGTGCACGAGGGTTCCATTTTCATCACATCTTCTGTAGCACTTGTTGTTTCTTATCTTTTTTATAATAGCCATTCTAACAGGTGTGACGTGATATCTCATTGTAGTTTGCATTTGCACTTGCTAAATAATTACCGATGCTGAGCATCTTTTCATATGTCTGTTGGTCATCTGTGTGTCTTCCTTGGAAAAATGTCCATTGAGATCATCGACCCATTTTTTTAATGAGGTTGTTTGTTTTTTTGCTGTTGAATTGTATGAGTTCTTTATGTATTTTGGATATTAACCTCTTATTGGAAGTATCATTTGCAAATATCTTCTCCCATGCGGTCGGTTGCCTTTTTCTTTTGAAGATGATTTCTTTTGCTGTGCAGAAGCTTTCTAATGTGGTGTAGTCCCTTTTATTTATTTTTGCTTTTGTTTCCCTTGCTTTTGGAGTCAAATTCACAAAAACACCACTGAGACCAACGTCCATGAGCTTAGTGCCTATGTTTTCTTCTATATGTTTTATGGTTTCTGGCCTTATATTTAAGTCTTTAATACATTTTAAGTTAATTTTTGTGTATGGCGCAAGATAGTGGTCTAGTTTCATTCTTTTGCATATTTCTGTCCAGTTATCCAAACAACATTTATTGAAGAGATTTTCCTTTCTCTATTGTATATATTCTTGGCTCCTTCATTGTATATTAGTTGCTCATATATGTGTGGGTTTATTTCTGGGATCTCAGTTTTGTTCCATTGGTCTGTGTGTCTGTGTTTGTTTTTCTGCCAATGCCATAATGTTTTGATTATTATAACTTTATGGTATAGTTTGAAATTGGCTTTTTTTCCACCTCAGGATTGCTTTGGGTCTTTTGTGGTTCTATGTGAATTTTAGGGTTATTTGCTTTATTTCTGTGAAAAATGCTATAGGAATTTTGATAAGAATTGTATTGAATCTGTCGATTGCTTTAGGTAACATGGACATTTTAACAATGTTAATTCTTCCGATCCATGAACACAGAATATCTTTCTATTTCCTTGTGCCTTTTTCAATTTCTTTCATCAATGTTTAATAGCTTTCAGCATACAGGTTGTTCACCTCCTTTGTTAGGTTTATTCCTACGTATTTTATTCTGTTTGTTGTGATTATAAATGGGATTGTTTTCTTCATTTTTCCCCCCGATAGTTCATTGTTAGTATATAGAAATGTAATAAATTTTTGTATATTAATTTTGTATCCTGAAAATTTACTGTATTTGTTTATTCTTTTTTTTTTAATTTTATTGGGGAATTGGGGGAGGGAACAGCATTGGGGAATCAGGGAAGGGGAACAGACAAGTTGCTGTCCTTTTGTTCTTCAGTCTAGTTGTGGANACACGGTAGCCCATGGCAACCCACTGCCACAGGGGCTGCAGCCTACGCCGTCGCCGGCGACTCACGGCAGTGCAGCTCCAGGTTGAGCTGTTGTTCAGCATCTTATCTGTGGAGGGCAGTGTCACTGGCCCTCATATGTGGGACCCAAACCGGGGCCCTCTGGCGTCCCAAGTCAGTTCTTAACCATCACGCCACTCGGCCGGCCCTATCATTAACTTTTAACAGTTTTAATATAATATGACTTGGAGAAGGTCTTTCTCCAGTGAGACAATTAGGTGTTCTCTTAGCTTCTTGTACTTGCATGTCCAGTTCCTTCCCTAGGCTTTCAAAGTCTCATCAATTATTTCTTTGAATAGGCTTCCTCTTCCCTGCACTCTCTTTGCTTTTGTGATACCCATTATCTTATGTTACCCTTTCTAAAGAGTCAGAAAGTTGTTGTAGAGTTCTTTCATTAAAAATCATTATTTCTCTGTCTTCTTTTACCTAAATCATTTCACATTTTATCTTCAAGCTTGCTAATTCTCTCTTCCATATGCTCTTCTCTATTTCCAATGCTTTCTAATGCATCCTTCATCTCATTTATTGAGCTCTTCAGCTATTTTATTTATTTCTAATTAATTAATTAATTATTTTAGTTTTAGCCTCTTTGGTAAAGTATTCCTTCTGATCGTTAATTTTATTCCTGAGCTCATTGATCTGTTTTTCTGCGTTTTCTTGTATCTCCTTGAGTTTTTTCATGACTGCTATTTTGAGTTCTCTACCATTTAGATCACCATCTTCCATGACTTTGCACTTGGTTTCTGGAGAATTGTCATTTTCTTTCTGTGTTACCTTGGCTGTTCATGGTGCTAGATGGATTGTTCATTTGCTGGCACATTTGAGGGAGTGAACATTTTTCTCATTTAGGTACCATTTTGATTTTTAATAAGACAAGTAGGTTGACAACTGCAGGCCTTTATTTTGTTTCCCAGCAGATGGAGCTATAGCTCAAGTTTTTGTTTTCTCTTACTTGCGCCTCGAGGGTTATGTTGAGTGGGGGGCATTGTTGTGGTTGTGGGAGTTACCACCTGGGTGACCAAAATGGTGGGTGTCTGCACTGTGTCCAGGTTGCCTGGGTTTCAGGGCACCACCACTGTGTGTGTGTGTGTGTGTGTGTGTGTGTGTGTGTGTGTGTAATCCCTAGGGTTCTCTACATATAAATCATGTTGTCTGTGAATAAAGATAATTTTACTCCTTTCTTTCTAATTTGGATGCTTTTTATTTCTTTCTCTTGCCTAATTGCACTGGCTAAAACTTCCAGTACTATGCTAAGTAGAAGAGGCAAAAGCAGGCATGTTCCTGTTATTAGAATTAAAATTTTGGTCTATCACCACTGACTATGATGTTAGTTGTGGGCTTTTAATATATGGTCTTTATTATGTTGAGGTGGTTTCCTTCTATTCCTAGTTTTTCAGGTGTTTTTATCATGATGGGATGTTGAAATTTTTTTTCAAATATTTTTCTGCATTAAATGAGATAATCATGTGTTTTCCCCTTCATTCTGTTAATATTGTATGTTGTATTGATTGATTTTCATGTTAAACCATCCTTACCTTCCAGAAATAAATCCCACTTGGCAGTAGTGTATAATCCTTGTAATGTTCTGTTGAATTCTATTTGCTAGTATATTGTTGAGGATTTTTGGCATCAATATTCATCAGAGACATTGGTTTATACTTTCCTTGCAGTGTTTTTGTCTGGCATTGTTATCAGAGTAATACTGGCTTCATAAAATAAGTCAGAAAGTGTTCCTTCCTCTTCATTTTTGTGGGAAAAGCTTGAGGATAATTTGTGCGAATTATTTTTTAAATGCTTGGTGGTAGATTTCAACAGTGAAGACATGAAGTCCTGGGATTTTCTTTGTTGGGAGGTTTTTTATTATTGACTTAATTCCTGTTATTATTTATACATCTGTTCACAATTCCTATTTCTTTATGATTAATTCTTGGTGGGTTTTGTATTTCTGGGAATTTATCTTTTAACTAGTTACAATTTGTTAGCATACAACTTTTTCATAGTATTCTCTTATAATCCTTTTCATTTGTGTAAAATCACTGTAACATCTTCCCTTTCATTTCTGATTTTAGTTGAGTTTTCCTTTTTTGTTAGTCTGTCTCTCTAAAGGTTGTCAATTTAGTTGATCTTTTCAAAGAACCAACTCTTGGTTTTGTTGATTTTCCCTATTTTAAAATTTTCTATTTCGTTGATCTCTGCTCTAATCTTTATTATGTCCTTTGTTTTGCTAGCTTTGAATTTTATTTCTATTCTTCTAGTTCCTTAAGGTGTAAAACTAGTTGTTGATTTGAGATCTTTCTTCTTTTTTAATGTAAATGTTTACAGCTATAAATGTTCCTCTTAGTACAGCTTCCACTGTATCCCATAAGTTTTCCTATGTTGTGTTTTCATTTTCATTTTTCTCAAGATATTTTCTAATTTCTCTTTGATATCTTTTTTGACCCATTGGATTTTCCAGTTTTTCTTCTGCTACTGATTTCTAGCTTCACTCCATTATGATTGTACAAGCTACTCTGTATGATTCCATTCTTTTAAAATTCATTAAAACTTGTTTTGTGGCCTAATGTATGGTCTATCCTGATGAATGTTTCATGTGCACTTGAGAAAAATGTGTATTCTGTCCTAGTTGGGTACAGTGTTCTGATATGTCTGTTAGTCCAATTAGCCTATAGCATTGTTCAAGTCCTCTGTTTCCTTATTGATCTTCTATCTGGTTTTACTATTGATTATCAAATGTGGGGTATTTCTTCTCCTACTATATTGTGTTGCTCTCTATTTCTCCTTTAATTCTGGCAATGTTTGCTTTGTATATTTAGGAGCCCTGATATTTGGTACATATATATTTATAGTTGTAATATCTTGGTGAATTGAATGGCATATTTTTGGCCATACAGTTTGCATTTTATAAAGTCAAACATGCTAATCCTTACTTTTATGGGTTTGGGTTGTCTGTCTTATTTAGAGAGGTCCTACCCACTTCAATATCAAGAAATAAATTAACCAATGCTTTCTTCTAGAATGTTTAAACTTTTTATGTGTTAATGTTTGATCTACCCAGACATCCAAGCTCCATTATTTAAAGTGGACTTGAGCCCTTAACACTCTAACATGATTGGATCCCCCAAATAAATGCAGATCCCTTACCATCTTCCTGTTGTGTGGTCTGCATGACTTAGCCTTGCCTTACTGTTGCTCACTTTTCCTACCACTCTTTTACCAAAATCTAAACAATTAATTAGTTGTCCCCACCCATTTCCAGTAGGTCCATCTCTTGTCATTGCTGGTTTTGTTTATCTGCTAAGTAAATAATGAGTTTCAGCCAAAATTTTATGCTTGCTGAGCACAGTGCCTGGACAGTGTAAATAATAAATTTTAAGTGGATACAAAGATCATTACGCCTTGGATTCCACACGCATCCTGGGGCTGTGAAAGGAGACTCAGACACAAGAGTATGAAGGATTTGCATGGCACACTCAAACTTGGGCCAGCTCAGCCATTCTTTAATGTTATCTAGGAAAAAGGCTAGCTTGGTTTGGGAAGTGAAGGCCTGAACCCAGAGAGGCAATTATTTTTGCATGGGATTCACCATCTTTCCCACAAAGAGGGGAATATTGGTGTTGTCATCCTTGATGATGATTAAGAAGGGCCTGTTGAACTTGATAGTCAGAGGACTAGACCAGGCACGCTCTTCCGAAAGGGTGGCACCAGAATGTTTTGTCTCATTCTCATCAATGGTCAGCGCAGCCGTATGCAGCACCTGGAAGAGAGAGAGAACAGAGGGCTGTTTGACGCAGAGACACGCTGTACTGTCCCCCACTCAGGCCAGGAGCAAGGCCCAGTATTCAGGGAGCTCAATAAGAGGTTCATTAGCATTTCCATAGCATTTCCTTGATTCAAAAAACAGAACAGTGACAAACAAGCAGAATTGCCAGCTGGGTGTCTACCATTTCAACCTTTTTATTAGAGAACCACGAGATTCACAACTAGAATCATCATTGTGTAGTAGCAAGAACATGACTGTCCATCACAGGCTCTGAATTCAAATCCCATTTTCCCACGAACTGTGTCACCTCAAGAAGATGAATACTCTTCTTGAATTCTTGTTTTCCCAAATAGGAAAGTCAAGGTACATGATATGATCACCCAGGGCCACTATGGTACTTTACAAGTATGTGAGAAGCCTCAGTCAGGGTACGTGTTCAATAAATGTGTGTGTGTGTGTGTGTGTGTGTGTGTGTGAGTGGTGTGCATAGATGAGTGTGAGCATGAGGAGAACAAAATCAAAGCTCTCTGGTAAGTGTTGGACACCATCAACGGGTCACACCTACTTATTTAACATTAGTACAGACTCATGTTTTTACTCTTCCCTCCCTGGGGCTGGTCCCTTTCCTGTCCCTCAACACCATACTCAGGCCTGTCTTACCACCTGGCCCACCCTTCCCACTCCGTGTCCCGCCTCCCTGCGGGAGGCACACAGGCCTCTATCCAGCTTCCCAAGGCCTGTGCCGGACTCCAACTGCACACCCTCACTTCTCTTTCCTGACCAACAGTCTCAGCCTCCCTGGAAACAACCCACCGCCTCAGGAGCTACAAGATTTACTTGAACTTTCTGTCTTCCTTGGCATATCTCTTGTTAGTAGTATTAGGTTGTAGGCTCCTTGGGGACTAGGACGTTGATGGGGACCTTCAGAGCCAGGCACTCAGTCTGTAGCCACTATTGAACCATAGTTGGTCACCTTTAATTCTTCTGAATAAATGGCATTTTGGGCCAAACTCACTCATTAACTCAGACTTGATGACGCGTCAATAGCTCCCAATGTCACTGGACACGGGGACCGAACGTCCTTTGAAATCCTTGACCCTAACTTTGGTTTTGTAACTATGGGTTCATTGAGGCCCAAAGCAGGGAAGGCTCTGACCAAAGATGAGGCAGAGGGTCAGTGACACAACCACAGAGGATGTCCTTAAAATGTCAGAAGCCCATGAGGCCACCCCTCCACTCAGTCATCTCACCACATCCCAGTCTTGGTGAGTCCAGTGGCATTCCTCAGGGACCTCAGTCTGTAGGTGCGTTTGTGTCCCTTTGTCTCTTCCTCAGCTGACCCCTGAGCTGCAGTCTTCTTACACATTCTGACCTACAGGGACAAACTCACCTTGGACAGCTTGAGGGGTGGTCCCTCACTGATCC
>NW_017731419.1:1140756-1142100 GCF_001890085.2 Hipposideros armiger
GCAGCACTTTGCACACTGCCCTGCAGGGTTTGGTCGCCCTCAGAGTAGGGCTTCCTTGTGGGTGGAATCCCAGGGGAACGTGGGGCGTGGTGTCAGGTGCTGAGTGACATTTGCCCAGTGAATGATGAGTGACTGCATGGGGCTGATTGCTCAGCTTTTGTTTTCCATGGGGACAAAGTGTGGCCCCGAGAAGGGTCTGATACGTTTCTAGCTCTGGGCTTTCTATCCTTTCACTCCACGCTCCACCTCTGCCAGGAAGCTCACCTCTCCCTTCTTGGTTCTCTCATGGCGTGTGTTGGCGCTGCTCTCCCTGCACTAGACACTGACATGGGAAGGGGGACCGTGTCCATGCTGGGGAAAGACTGCAAGCCCAGGGCTTTGCCTCCTCAGCTGTGGGCAGTGTCCCTCTCACGGAGCCCGGCTGGTGCTTTCTGAAATGATGCTGACCTCTGTCTGATCACACAAGGTCATGCATGAGATGTGGGCCCACCCTCCTCTGGACCTCTGGCCAGGTTTGATGTGGCAGCTCTTGGTCAGCCCTGGGCTGGGAATCACCGTGTGTCAGTGGCTCTGAGGAGTTTGGAGAGGTGCTTCTTGGAGAGCCTGTCCTCCAGCTGCTGCATCTGCCCTGGGTGGGACAGGAGCATGACGGCGGTGACTCCGCCCTCACAGCGCTGTAGCAGCACCCAGCAGGAGAGCTCCTTGTCCTCGTGCAGGTTAAACGTGCCCACACGGTTGGTCATGGGCACCTTGATGGTGGTCTTCGTGTCCACATGGAAGTCTCCTTCCACATGGTGCTCAGCCTCAAATTTATCCTTCCATTGGCCTGGAGAGAGGTGAAGGTGCACGTTAATAGGTTGGTTAAGGTTTAGTAAGCGTGCTAGAGAAAGGAGGCCTGAAGCGCCTGATCAGACACTTCCCTCAGATTCAGCATCTATAAGTTGGGGCTAAAATGAGGCCATCAGGCCTACTGAAGGGCTTTTTGAGGATGCTCTGAGGCTAGAGGAATATCCAGAATTTCTGTATCACAGAGGTTAAATGGCGCCAGCCTAGGTGTGCAGAGCAAGGATTTTTATTTGGATTTGATGTTTGTTTATGGACGGCCTGAGGATGATTAACAATAATTATTGGGAGTAGTTGGAAGCTCCCCAAGTCATACGTGGCACCTCCTTGTCTGAGTCTCCTGCTCCTTGTTAAAAGCAGTTCTTATCATTCAGGAAAATCACTCTTGTTTTTACTCTGATGGCCTTTTCCTGGACCAACATGTGAAATGCGGGGAGCTGGGCATCTTCCCCACTCTACACCAACAGCACGTCACCATCCTGGAAAAGTCAGAGTAGATGG
>NW_017731419.1:1144140-1159367 GCF_001890085.2 Hipposideros armiger
GGCAAAAAATTCAGTCTAACTTTTTCACACAGCCTTTTCAGCACTTCCAAATAGTAAATTGATTACCTGCTTGTCCAGTTGGTACAAATTCATAATGAATAATTTCTCTGATATCAAAAAAGGTTAGCAATATTGTTTTGACTCTTGATTTGGACTGACGGAACTTTTTTGGCCGTGGAGAATTGGCTAACTTCCCTTGTGTACTTTGACACTTTGTTTCAGCATCATACTGGTACACCCATGTTTCATCACCAGTGATAACATGGCCCAAAACATCGTCTTGCCTCTTCAAAAGGTCTTGGCAAACTTCGACTCTCCTTTGCTTTTGCTCATTGGTGAGCTCCTTCGGGACCATTTTCACACACATCTTTCCCATGCCAAGATTTTCAGTTAAGATTTTCTTAGCTGTTTCTCTATTTACGTTTTATTGTTCTGCTATGCTTCTGACAGTCAACAGACGATTTTGACACACAATTCGACGAATTTTTGCAATGTTTTCATCAGTTCTGCTCGTTACTAGCCACCCTGACCTCTCTTAATCAGTGACGTGTTCTCTCCCTTCAGAAAAATGTTTACTCCCTTTGTACACTGCCATTTTCTTCATGGCATTATCCCCATAAACTTGGACTAACATGTCCCTGATTTCACTTCTACTCTTGCCAAGTTTAACAAGAAATTTAATGTTTGTTTGTTGCTCATTCAAGCTCAGACATTCTCAAGATGGTACCAAAAAAGCCCTCAACAATAATGAACTCCACTCAGCGAGACACCGCCACACATCGACATGAACACAGCTGTGAGACACTGATATACCAAGGTTATGAAACCTTACTGAGTTGTTTGTACAGTGCTGCCAATGTAAGTGCACCATGGCAAGTTCGTGAACTTAGTTGCCAGAACTTAATTGTGAATTCCTGATCTACAGGCGAGGAGACCAAAGTTTCAAGGGGTTAGGTCACATGTCCAAGGTCACAGAGCAAGTAAAGGAGCAGGAACACAATCATTAGACAGGTAGTGTGGGTCCAGAGTCCATGCTCTAGAAAGTTCCACTAGCATCTGCAATGACTCTGAGGTGCAAATGCTACAGCCCCTATTTTACAAAATAAGAAACTGAGGCACAGGAAGCATAAAGGACACATGCACATTTACCCAGGAAGGGACCAGATCAGGCCTAGGGATGACTGTGTCTGGAACACCCCTAGTGGGGGCTGCCGTTGAACCCCGTTATTTAATGGACAGAGAGGCTATCGCCCAGAGGGGGGAAGACCTTGCCCAGTGACACACAGCCAGAACACATTGGAGCTGTGACAAAACCCATCCTGCCTGTCTTTGGCCCAGTCTCTCCCTCACTCCACACACTTCATCCATCTCCCCTTTCTTGCAACTACTACGGCCCTCACCTATAAACCACTGGAGCCTGAAGTGGATTAATAGCTGATCCTGCACATTCCAGGCCTGGGGGATGCTGTTAAAAAAAAAAAAAGCACACAAGAGCCCTGAATCTCAAGGCCCTCACAGAACAAACATTAGCCTTTGTCTCATGGAGTATCTTGTTATCTTCATTTTCCAGGATGTCAAAAGTGAGCTTTGAGCAGGTCAGTAACTCGCTCGAGCCCACACAGCTGGTCAAGCAGAGCTGGGACAGGCAGGTCTCTATGTTTCTGGTCCAGCACTCTGTGCAGGGGTGTTGTTCTGCTAACTGCTCCCTGAAGTAGGAACATGGCTGCTTTTAGGGGCCGGCACGCAGGGAATTCGGTGTCGCAAGCTCAGTACTATTAACATTCTATGCTGTGGGGGGTTATCCTGTGCTTTGTAGGATGATTAGCAGGATCCTAGATCAAACTAGCTGCTGGTGGTAGCCCCCACCACCCAGGTGTAACAATCAGAAATTCCCAGTGTGGGCCGGCAGAGTGGTGCGTTGGTCAAGAGCCGACTTGGGACGCCAGAGGGCCCCGGTTCAGACCCCACATATGAGGGCCAGTGACACTGCCCTCTACAGCTAAGATGCTGAACAACAGCTCAACCTGGAGCTGGGCTGCCGTGAGTCGCCGGCGACGGCGTAGGCTGCAGCCCCTGTGGCAGTGGGTTGCCATGGGCTACCGTGTGTAGCCAGCAGCCACTGTGAGCGGCCGTCCAGCCGCGTGAGCGGCCAGCAGCCACTGTGAGCGGCCGTCCAGAAGCCGGCAACTGACCTGCCTCCCCCGGGAAGAGCGCAATGATGGTGCCAACTTGGGTCAGTGAAGGGACGTCCTCCACAACTAAACTAAAGAACAAAAGGACAGCAACTTGTCTGTTCCCCTTCCCCCAATTCCCCAGCGCTGTTCCCATCCCCCAATTCCCCAATTAAAAAAACAAATCTAAAAAAAAAGAAATTCCCAGTGTCTCCTGAGGTTAACAGTGTCCCTGTGTGTGTGGGGGGGGGGCGGGAGGGGAGGGTCTCAGAGCATGAGGCCCACTGGGGAGGCCTCCCTTTCCCTGGTTGGACAGACTTCTCTCATTTTAGAGTGGTTTGGGTCAAGTGAGTTCCAAGAGAATTTTTCTCTTTGGGGCCAAAGTGTTCACTAGACCCAGTCAGTTTGGGGTGTTCATTCTTCTTGGGTGGGGACCCTGCGTAGGGATCCCAGGATTCTGCGGTGGCGTGTTGTGCCAAGGCCTTTAGGAGACACAGCAAACAAATCTCCTCACCTGTCACCTTGGGGCTCGGATGTCCCTGGGCTCCTTCTGCCATTGGGAGCTTAATGCCAACCACTTAGAACAGGTTTTTATAATGACAGTGTCTGAGTATCAGGGCTGTCCCCACTGAACACTCACACACAGCCACAGCCCCTAGAAGCCTCTCCCAAGCTGGCCCCATGATGAGTCTCAGGTCCCATCCCCCAGGCTGCAGTCCCAGCAGTCAGGCGGCTTACCTGCCCACCTGGGCAGCACCTGCTTCCCAGCCCTGGGCTCAGATTACAGGCCTCAGAGATGCTTCTTTCTCCAGTGACTCAGGGTGATATTGGGGGTGGGGTGGGGGTGGCAGGAGGTGGTGGGAAAGCATTTCTTTTAGCTTCAGATAGGCTTGGGTTCAAATCGCTTCTGTCATTTTTCACCTGTGGACACAGGACCAAAACTTTCATCTCTCTGAGCCTCCTCTTTAAAATGAGATGTTGGGAGGAGCGAATGGGATCAATCTACTCATCCAAACTCAGCCAGAAAGGGACCTGGAGTTCAGCTCTTTGGGGGAAAGAGGGGCATGGGTTTGCAAACTAAAGCTTTTGGGATCAGCGAGGGGCCAACAGAGATCAAGATGGGCCATGAACCCAGATGAGAAAGGGGAAGGGGTGACAGAAAAGATAGCAGGGCTATCTGAGGAGTTCATGGATACACCTCAGCCTTGCGGAGATCAAGGCCAGGGGTCCGCGGACGGGAGGGTGGGGTCAGGGGGCAGAGGAGGAGACCAGCGGCCATCCTCTGGAAATCTGAGGAACAGGCCTCACAGGGAAAGCTAAACGGGCCTTCGCTTTCTCCACTAAGATAAGGTGTGGAATCACAGGTAAGGCAAGGACTCTGGCCCTGGCTGAAGTTTTAAAGGAGCCGGGTAAGAAAGAAGGACCCTGGGGTAGAGAGCATGGTGTAGAACAGAGGTCCTCCAGGAGGGCTCATGCCTGCCTCTGCAGGTGGCAGAGTCACAGTTGAAGACACCAAGGCTACAGGGCCCAGTCCAAGCCCGGGGAGGGGAGAGGAAGTAGAAATGGAACAGCAAAAAGCATCTGTGCCCACCAGCACCTATTGTCACAGAGGGCCTACTGTGCGCTGGGGCTTCTCAGGGAAGTGATTCCGTCGCCCACTGACTGCTGGCTAGGGACAGCACAGGACAGTGGAGGCTTGCTGGCCGGCTTCAAATCCTGACCCTGGCCAATCGGAGCCAAACCTGTCTGCACCTGTTTTCTCCTCTGTCAAGCGTAGATAACAATCCTGGCATAGTGGCCCAGCCTCACCTTCCCGGCGCCAGCTCAGGAGGAGGCTGATGGAGGATTACTCACTCAACACAGTGAATTCACTTATTCTCCAGAGAGGCTCGCTTGCTGGGCTGGTCTTGCCCCACAGGCTGTCCCACACTCTCATGGCTGCGTCTATTTATAGGGCAGTCTCAGAGGATTAGAACGCCAAGTTCCAAGGCCCACTAATCGACCACCTGCACTTTTCATACAGGAAATAAGCCTGGGGAGCTTTCAGCACTCAGCCAGTGAGTGCCTGATACTATCAGAGGGCCTTGCTGTGCCTCCCTGAAGCGGCCTAATCTAGCAGAACTGCCTGAAGCGTGGGGTGATGGGAACGGCCATGCAAGACCGAGGGTTCATCTTGCTTTGATACCCACCTCATAGAGTTATTGAGAGGAGTAAATGACTAAAACACGCACAGAGCCTAGAACTGTGCCTGAGATATGGGTTGTCCTTGAATAAATAAATGTCAATGACCTGAAGTCCCTGGGCTTGTTGCTGTCAAGGTGCCAGCCCTAGGAAAGCTCAAGTCGAGAGCTGGAACCCATGACCTTCAGGCTCTAAAGTCCATTTGTCCAGGCACAGAAGGGAGATAACATGCACCTGCCAAGTGCCAAGGCTCAGGGCAACCACGTGAAAGAATGACACTGGGCCACCCTCATGTAGTTAGTATCTTGCAGAATATCAAAGACATTAAGGGACCTTCATGCTCCTATTTTGCTGGTGAGAAAACCTAGGCTCGCAATGGCGAAGCGACTTCTCCAGCTCCCAGGAGCGTGTTAATGATCCCAGGCTGTCTGACTCCTGGCTTAAGTTCCATCGTAGCCAACTGTGGGAATAGCTGTAATTTACTCTTTCAAGAGACAGGGAAGTGAGAAGCCAGCCTCAAACTATAGCTTTTGGAATCTGCAGTCTTAGGCCAGCAGAGTGGCTCAGTTGGTTAAGAGCTCACTCAATAGTGTGAGCTCTGAGCAACAGGGTCGCCGGTTCAGTTTCCAGCCCGAGCTGAGCTTCCGCTGAGCTGCCAACAGGTGGCAGGATGGCTCAGCTTAAAAAAAAAAATCTGGAATCTGCAGTCTTGATTAGTGTTTAATATTTGGCTAAGAACCACTTTGCAGAATAACCCATAGAAGGAACTTTGAATGAGTCAGGCCTCATTAGTCCCGTTTTGCAGTAATGGAAACTGAGGCACACAGAGGCCAAATGACCTGCTCAGGGTTCTATACTAATTAGAGGCTGATTTAGGGTGCCTGAATTCTTTCTACTTTGTGGCACTGCCTTTAGCATTTTCATCCTAACATTTTAATGCTGAAAGGCCCCTCAGAGCTAAAGGAAATTATATTAATGTAATTAATACTTTGAGGCTACTGATAACTGCAGACTAAAAAAAAAAGTTTTTAAGTTAATACACATTTCAACTTGTTCTCTTTACTGTGCTCTCTGTGAAAGTCCCACTGGGGCATTAAAAAAGTTGTAATAGCTCTGATCTTTCATTGCATGGTGTTCACTTTGTCTCCAGATAACCAAAGCGATAAAAAGTACCAAGAGGACACCTGGTCATGGAAGACAGCTTTCACTTCTGAGGGCAAATATCCCTGGTATTATCTGTCAGCTTCACTTGGGGTCAGGCTTTTCCTGTGGGAATGTCCCGCTGTTATCCTTTCCTGTGTGACTTCACCTCCCACCCTCCCCACCCCCCAACTTTCCTGGCACATGCTTACAATGGCCACCTAGACTATTTCCCCTTTTCTGACATTTTCTTTCCAGTTCCCTCTGAGGGCTGCCCTTCCGCCTTTCCTTGTCCTTTTTGACCTTAGCCATTATTGAAGGCTTGCTTTTTAGGTGAAGGCTCCTTTGAGTGTCTTTTCTTGGATTCTAGTTGCATCAGTCAGGATGGGCTGGGGTTTGGTGCGGTGACATAAGAGCTTAGAACCTCAATGGCTAACACCCTGGGCTGCTGCCTGAGTCCTCGCTGAGGAGGGAGCTGCCTTGGTGAGAGGGCCTTTCTCTGATTTCTCCACCCTGGAGCCCTAATGCCATTGGTCCTGCAAGACTTGGTGCGATTTCATTCCGAAGCAGTCGTGCAGGGTCTGGCCATGAGGGCGGCCGCGTGCTTTGCTTGCAGCACCAGTCGTGAACGTCCAACAAAAAACAGCATCCGAAAGGCTCCAGCTTCTACGGGAGCTCTCAGCTGTCCAGGTTGTTTGTGGATTGTTGCTGATGGCTCTGGAAGGACTTGGCATGTTCATACTCACCACACTGCAAAGCCTCATTTGTTACCCGTTATCTACCACCACAGGCCATCGTTCTTCATGGGTGGGGCCTGGGTCTTCCTCTCGCTATCCCTAGGATATTGCAGATACCCAGGACATGTTTGCGTTTTCTTGTTGAACAAATGCCCACTCCCTGGGCTTGTGGAGAGGCTCAAGGGAGCACAAGGGAGAGAAATCAGCATGTAACCTGTGCTTCCCATTTCTGAATCAGTGCACCTGTGTGAGAGCCCAGAGGCAGCCCTGGCTTTGGTCTTCATTTTATGAATGAGCCTCAGGTGCCCCTCCAATCGGGGCAGAACTTGCACTTAAACTTAAAAGTTTGGTTTTTAGGCTTAAAATGGAATTGGTGTGTCTTTCCCGGCAAACTGATAGAGAGGTATAAATGTCACCGCCATGTCGTCCCTGCCTCAGCCTGGATCCGCTTGTGTGTTTCCTTCTCATCTGTTTCAGAGAAGAGCTGGGACCTTGCTGGAGAGGAAAACTGACCTGGACCAGCCCAGAACCCCTCAGCAGCTGTGTCTTCTGCGGGTGATAGGCCGGAGAGGCGTACCCTGTGTGAACTTGGAGGTTGGAGATGTTCATAAGGTCTGAGATGTCTGCAGAATGCGTGCTGTCGGGGCAGCCCAGGCCTGAAGGAGGGACCTGCCTTCTAGGCCTGTCTGGCAGGCCTTCCAACTTGCCGGGCCTTCATTTTCCCATCTGTAAATTGGAGATAACGATTCCTAGCCTGTGTCCTTCAAGGACTGGTTTTGAGAGTCAGTGGATATATTTTAAATGCTCTAAAGAGTAGGCAAAGGAGTGACTGGGTTAGCTCTGTTGGTTAGAGCATGGTGTTGATAACACCAAGGTTGCTGGTTCGATCCCTGCATGGGCCACTGAGATCTGCGCCCTCCCTAAAAGAGTCAACTATGCCATTGTAGCATGAAAGCAATGAAAGAGTAGGCAAAGCTGGGGCTTGTGGCTGTCCTGACTGATTGGTGGCAAACTCTAGTCCTCCTTGTGACAAGGAGGCCCTGATACTTTGCCCACCCCACGATGAACCCTATTGGTTCCCATCTGAGCCAGTGAATTCCCCTCTGGGGGCTGTTCGCCAATTTGAATTGGATCTCAGCCAATCAGAGTGTAGACTAATGTAAGGACATGCCATTCTCTAAAGTGAAATGATGGAATCTTAGGTGAGTGCCCCCAGCTCATTCAGCCTTCTTGGCCTTTCCCTGGACTCCCAAAGTTCCACCTGGCCTTTGCATCTGCCCCTTTACTCCCATGGAATACCAATATTGGGGAGTGGGAAATGTTGTGAAGTTTGTTTGCTGAGGGCTATGCACTCTGTAAACTGGGAGTGGGGGTGGGGGGTGGGAACAGCTATAGCGGATCAGCTGCTTTCCAGCTGGGGCCAAGGGGTGTTTTTCTTGCAGAGGTGTGTGCGTGGGCCCCCAACCTTCTTTATACTTCAAGGAGGAATCCAGCTCTGCATAAGTCCACCGGGCGTCCTAGGGGAAGCGTGGGTGATGTGAGGTTTGGAGGAACAAGTAAGTCCCTGGAGCCACTTACTAGCTCTGTGACCATGAGCAAGACAGCCAGCCTCTCTGAGCCTCAGTGTTCTCATCTACAGAATGGGCATTAAAAAAAAGTAGCTCCACTCACAGCATTACAGTGCTATGAGGATTTGGTGAGAAAATGCTTGAATAACCCCTCCCAAGGAGCCAGGCATAGAGAAAGAGCTCAAAATGCCACAAATAAAGGCCCTGACTTGGGCACCCTGCTCTGTTATCCTTTACAAACTATTTGAACTATTCAATGTGAACCTCACACCAACTCAAGGTAGGTTTTATGCCTATATAAGGGTATACTGAGGCTCAGAGAGGTTTGGCGATTTCACTAAAGTCACACAGCTGGAAAGTGGCAGAGACTGAATTTGATCCAGGTTCTTAGACCCTCAGGTCTGGCATCACTGTAGGTGTTTGACAATGTTCATATCATTATTGGAATTTGTGGAAACTGGAAGTCTCTAGGCAGAGAAAACTCAAGAAGATATGAGGCTTATTTGGGAAACCGCTGAATCTTTACCCATTATGTTAAATGATGTGAGATGGCACGTATATGGCCATTTTGACTTAAAAGGTGTAAGTTTCTATGACTCAACCACACTCTTTAGGAGTGCATTCATCCCCAGTGAGTGGCTTAGAGGGTGATTACTAGTTTTGTGTGGGAGGGGGCAACCCTTCCCCAGGACAAGCGAATCCCCTTGAGTCCAGGGAGCTTGCTCCTTCAGGCTGGGGGCCCAGCCAGGCTTCCTGATGGCCGTAGCCCTTCGGGCAAGGCCTGGAGATGGGAAGGGGCCATGTGGCCCTTGGTGAAAAGGGCTGCTCCCGGGACAGCCTCTAGTTCTGGCTCAGAAGCTGTGGTTTCTCTCCGAAGACCACAAGGAGGACCAGGGGCCAGGAACAAAGCACATTGAAATGTGTCTCCCGTCAGAGCTCAGCCAGCGGGGGCAGGCAGGGCCAGTGGCGGTTAACGGTCTGCTATAATTCCTCTCCCATGACCAAAGAATCATTGTAAAGACTTTCCAGAGCCACCCAGGATATCTTGGCCACATGTTGAAGGTGGACAAGGGGACGTAGGGTAAGTGGCTTGGGAGTTGAATGCCCTGGTGAGTTTGAACAGGTGACACGGACCAAGAGCAGAGGCCATCATCTTCCCCTGGGGAGAAGAGACCTGCTTTTTTGAAGGACCTGGGGCAGAGATGGATTGACACGGACAGGATAGGGGTTCCCAGTCCAGTTCCATTGGAAAGGGCTCTTAGAAAGATCAACCAGAGCTGTTTGCAATCAGGGTGCAAGCCTGGCTCAGGTGACAACGTGGGATGAGAAGGGGACCTGGCCTTCCCACCCTGCTGCTGAAGATACGGCAGCTCAGTGCCCCTGTGTGAGCTGGAGGTGTGGGGAGCACCAAGGTGGTAGCCTTGCAGCCGGCGCTAGCCGCCCTGCAGGGTGAGAGGGCACAGGGGTTAGGGGCTTAGCAGGGGACCTGGTGGACCCTTGGTGGAGACAGGGGCCACGGGCTGGGATTCGAGCAGTGTGATTCCCTGTTAGCAAATCCCGGTCAAGACTGGAAACATGGCGCTTTTCCATAGTGAAGGGGGAAGAGGCAGTAAGTGTGGCTTTCAGCCAGCATGTTCTCTTGGCCCAGCACAGCTCCCGGACAGGGTAAATGTCTAACACACATTAATATAGGGCCTGCATGAAAGATTGCTGTAGCCTGGATCCCACACAATCCTGGCGACGTAAAGGGAGACTCAGAGACAAGAGGATGAGGGATTTGCACGTCACACTCAGATTTGGGCCAGGCCAGTCATTCTTTATTGTCATGTAGGAAGGGGACTTGGCCTGGGAGTGGTGGGGGTGGGGAGGGGGGGCTGAACCAGACAGACAGTTATTTTTGGGTAGGGTTCACCACTTTTCCTACAAAGAGGGGACCCTTGGTATTTTTATCATAGATGATGGTGATGAAAGGCCTGTTAAACTCAACAGTTGGGGGAATCGACATTGGAATGGCTTCCAGAAATGTGGCCCCAGCAGCTTCTGTCCCTTTCTCGTCGAGGGTCAGCACAGCCTTGTGCACGGCCTGGAGGGGAGAGAGCACAGAGTCCTGTTCTGAGCCGGCACAGGCTTCCCATTGCCCAGCAGGCCTGGGAGCAAGGCCTGGGGAGGAGCGTGGTGCCCGGAGGCAGGGCTTTCTGGGCCTGTCTCCACCAGCCCGCCCTTCCCGCTCCGTGTCCCGCCTCCCTGCAGGAGGCACACAGGCCTCTATCCAGCTTCCCAAGGCCTGTGCCGGACTCCAACTGCACACCCTCACTTCTCCTTCCTGACCAACAGTCTCAGCTTCCCTGGAAACAACCCACCACCTCAGGAGCTACAAGATTTACTTGAACTTTCTGTCTTCCTTGGCATATCTCTTGTTAGTAGTATTAGGTTGTAGGCTCCTTGGGGACCAGGACGTTGATGGGGACCTTCAGAGCCAGGCACTCAGTTTGTAGCCACTATTGAACCGTAGTTGGTCACCTTTAATTCTTCTGAATAAATGGCATTTTGGGCCAAACTCACTCATTAACTCAGACTTGATGACGCGTCAATAGCTCCCAATGTCACTGGACACGGGGACCGAACGTCCTTTGAAATCCTTGACCCTAACTTTGGTTTTGTAACTATGGGTTCATTGAGGCCCAAAGAAGGGAAGGCTCTGACCAAAGATGAGACAGAGGGTCAGTGACACAACCACAGAGGATGTCCTTAAAATGTCAGAAGCCCATGAGGCCACCCCTCCACTCAGTCATCTCACCACATCCCAGTCTTGGTGAGTCCAGTGGCATTCCTCAGGGACCTCAGTCTGTAGGTGCATTTGTGTCCCTTTGTCTCTTCCTCAGCTGACCCCTGAGCTGCAGTCTTCTTACACATTCTGACCTACAGGGACAAACTCACCTTGGACAGCTTGAGGGGTGGTCCCTCACTGATCCTGGACAGGTCAGCGTTGTTGCTGAAGACCCTGGAGATGCCCCGGTTGTACATGACAGCTCCCAGTTCGTAGGTTCCAGAAATGGACAGTTTGGGCAAATGTAAACTGGCAGACCTGTCATAATAGTTAGAAAACAAAAGAATTTCACAGCACTGAAATGGTTTCCTTTTCTGGTCATTTCTCCCACTTAGTGCCCCGCTTTTTTTTTTTTTTTTAGCTGAGCCATCCTGCCACCTGTTGGCAGCTCAGTGGCAGCTCAACTCAGGCCAGGCATTGAACCGCTGTTGCTCGGATCTCAAACTCTTGAGCAAGCTCTTAGCCAACTGAACCACTCGGCCGGCCCCCCGCTTCTTTACTCAATGGAGGTCGAATGTTGGTTTATTCTGTCTGGGTCCTCTACACCTGTGTCGGAGAATGTTTGAATGATAGGCATCTTCTTGTCCTACAAAACCTCTCAAATGCCACCTCCTCTGAGAAGCCCTCCAGGCAGACTCAGGGTGTCCTGTGGCAGCACTTTGCACACTGCCCTGCAGGGTTTGGTCGCCCTCAGAGTAGGGCTTCCTTGTGGGTGGAATCCCAGGGGAACGTGGGGCGTGGTGTCAAGTGCTGAGTGACATTTGCCCAGTGAATGGTGAGTGACTGCATGGGGCTGATTGCTCAGCTCTCGTTTTCCGTGGGGACAAAGTGTGACCCCGAGAAGGGTCTGCCATGAGTGAGCTGACTGGCTCTCAGGCTCTGTTTGACCTGTTCTAGACTCAGCCCCTCCTCGTTCTTGTTTCAGCCTCCTGGGCAGGGAACACGGGACTGGGGTGGGGTGGGGAAGAGGGACTAATACTTCTATTTGCATTTTAGCCTGCTACTCTTTTGTATTTTTTATTCATTTATACATATATGTTTATTATGTGTTTTTATATCGTACTCATTTATTCATGTAGTTAACATTTTTGATTTGATTATTAATATATGTTTATATTGCACATATTTAACATTTATGTAGATTTTTATAATGTACGTGATAAAACATTCATAAGGACATGGGCATGTATGAATGCAGAGATACGTCCTAATTTGGGGTGCGTGATAAAATATTACTTCACGATGCAAAGTCTAATCCAACCACACTGATCTAGTGACAGAGGAGCGGGGACCGTCCTCAGACACGTGCTGGGGCTCCGCACTCTGGGCCTCTGCTTTCCTGGCCTCTCCAAGCTGCCTTTCCCCCTGTCGAGCCATGGACTTTTTCCCCTTGCTCTCCGTACTCAACTGCTGCATCTGCCAGGAAGCCCACCATGCCCTTCTAGGTTCTCCCACAGTACGTGTTGGTGTTGCTCTCCCAGTACCTGGTGTTGGCAACAAGAAGAGGCAGTGTCCATGCTGGGGAGGACGTCCCAAAGGTCAGGACTTTTTCTCCTCAGCTGTGGACAGTGTCCCTCTCACAGAGCCTGGCTGGTGCTACCTGACCTGACTCTGGCCTCTGTCTGGGAGCCCAAGGCCATGCACAGTTGCTTGGCCTGTAGGCGGTGGGTCCACTCTCCCCCGCCCCCGTGGCCAGGCCTGGTGCAGCAGGCCAGCCCCTGCTTTGGGCATCACCTCCGGTATCTCTTCTCCAGGAACCTGGTGAGGGCCTCCTTGGTGAGCTTGCTCTCCACGTGCTCCAGTTTCCCCTCGTCGGGCAGGATGAAGAAGGCGGTGGCATTGCCCACATAGTCCATGAGCAGCACCCAGCTGGACAGCATTTCACAGCGGTGCAGGTAGAACATGCCCAGGCGACTCATCATGGGCACCTTGACCGTGGTGCTCGCGTCTACGTGGAAGTCCTCCTCGGTGGTCTGCTCAACCTCGAAGGGCTTCTCCCATTTGCCTGGAGAGAGGGGAAGGGGCAGCTCAGCCTGAATGGGGGAGGTTTAGGTACATGTCGGGGAGTAAAGCAGCCCTGAGCCTCCTTGATGAGATGCTTCTCTCTCAGCCTCTGCTTCCCCATCTGTAAAATGGAGCTAAAACGCACATCCATCCACTGAAACGACTTTTGGGAGGATGATGCCAGACTAGACTAGGGTCCAGATTTTCTGTATTGTAGAGACTAAGGGATACCATTCTGGCTGGGCAGAGTAAGCTTTTAACTTGTATTTCATGCTTATTCAATTGAGTGTTGCTTGGAAGATTCTAAATGAAAATTAGTGGCGTCAGTCATACGTGGCACCTCCTTGTCCAAGTCTCCCTGCCCCTTGTGAATTGGCGGTTCTTATCATTCAGGAAAATCACTCTTGTTCTTATTCTGATGGCCTTTTCCTGGACCAACATGTGAAATGCGGGGGCCTGGCCATCCTCCTCCCTGCTCTACCAACTGAATGTCACCATCCTGGAAAGTCAGAGTAGATGGGAATCTCGGGGCCTCCAAAGCCCAAATTTCTCACTGGATGGGAGATGGAGACTGAGGCTGCAGAGGGACCAAGACCTGTGTCAAGTCCCACAGCACAGCTGGGACCCAAGACGGGCTGACTCCATCCTCGGGCTCTCAGATGGCCTCGGATCAAGGAGCCCACAGTGTGAAGGAAACATCCCCTGACATTGGCCCTCACCTCCCCTGCCCCAGGCTGTTTCCATGGACTGTTTAAGTGGCCTCAGAATGCCCTTTGGGGCCCACGGGTTCCTCCTCCCACTGCACTAAAGTTGTTCTAAGTATGTTCCATGAAACTCTATTCCCTTCATACACTCTGCGGAAGTTTGCTTTTCTGGCTCTCTGTGGGGGGAGACATTGCATGTTTTACCTCCCTCCCTGGTAGGCATGGGCAATGCACATGAGAACATGCATGAGAGGCTCTGAAAAGTCCTGCAGGGAACATGAGGCTTTGACTGTTTAGCCCATCGTTCCCTTAACTTACTTCATCCTGGAAAGCGTTTTAGTGGTTGTGTGACGACACTGGAATAATACATGCAGAGATGCATAGCCGTGTCACACCCTGCACTGCCAGGGAATGTTTAAGAACTGACTGAGAATATTTGGGGATGTTTCCATGGAAACAAGTTCAGGCTAGTTGTGCAACCTTACCTTTAAAGAAGATATAATTCACCAGAGCAAAAACTGTGTCTGGGTCAAGGTCTTTGACCAGATCCACAATTTTTCCTTGGGTTCCCTTCTCTACATAATCGTTGATCCGTTTCTTGGCTTCTTCGGGATTCTGGAAGTTGATGGAGAAGGCTTCTGAGTGGTACAGTTTCTTGACATCCTCCAAAAACTTATCCAGTAGCTTCACGCTCTCGCTGATGAACAAGCCATTACCGGTGGTCAGCTGCAGCTGGTTGTCTGCCTGGTTCAGGGTGTGGAGAAGATCCTGGAAGCCTTCGTGGATATCAGCCTCTGCTCTCTCGGTGAGGTTGAAACCTAGACCCTCCAGGATCTGGGTGTGAGTGTCACCCTTGGACCCCAGGGAGAGCACCGCAAAAGCTGTCGCAATGCTCACCGGCGAAAAGAAGATGTTGGTGGTGTTGGACTGATGGGCCATCTGGCGGTAGAGACTGAAAGCGAAGTCCGCCAGGTTCGGGGCTATCTTGTGGCTGGCGTGCTGGTCACTGTGCTTGGACGCATCTGTCTCCTGGGAACTGTCAGCCAGAGAGGCAGGGACCAGGCAGCACAGGCCTACCAGCAGGAGGAGGCCCCACGTTCTGGAGGATGGCATTGTCCTGCAAGAGAAGGGGCACCATACCCAAGTCAGGCACACGGTGAGTCCCCTGGCTACCGGCTGACACCATGAAAAGCAACCAGAGTTTATTTACTGTGTGCCAGCCCTGAGCCAAGCACTTTCCTATGTCATCGTCTCTGGAAGACTCACACCAGAATCACATACCCGGATCGTCTGGGTCTGGAGTCCACACTCTCCACGGCTCCACTAACATTTGCAATGGCCCTGAGGTACAAGTGCCGAAGCTCCTATTTTACAAAAGAGGTAACGGAGGCCCAGGAAGCATAAGGTACATTCACACAATTACCCAGGAAGTGGCTCGATCAGGCCTGGGGATGATTAGACCTGGAACAGGCCTAGGAGGGCTGCCATCGAACCTTGTTGTTTGGTGGATAGAGCGGCTACTGCCCAGGAGGGAGGATCTTACACAGGGACACGCGGCCAGAAGACACTGGAGCTTTGAGGAAACTTGGGGGTGGGGAGTGGGGGGAGGGCTGTGCCCACTGGACGCTCACTATGGGTCTCCTCCCTCAGGAGTTTTTTTGAGCTAGAGGGCTGCCCTCACAATGAGTCTGTGGTCTCGGCTGCACGAATGGGCTGTGGTCCCTGCCGTGAGCTTAGCTGCTTATCCTATCACAAGCTGCGTCCCAGCTCTGGGCTCAGCAGTGATGTGGGTGTTAGAGACGCTGGGCTTTCTAGTATAGTGGGGGCTTGGGGGGGTTTGGGAGGGATGTAGTTGTTGAAAAAGCATCTTTTTTTCTCTTCAGACAGACCTCGCT
>NW_017731419.1:1159991-1185490 GCF_001890085.2 Hipposideros armiger
GGCGGGGGTGGGGGTGGGGGACGGACACTAGGGAGTGGCCAGGCCTGTGCCTGAACCAGCAGGAGCAGATTCTATCCAGTGATGGTCACTGTCACCACAGCAACATGGAACCCCCCCTTGCCCCACAGAGCTCCCTCTGCTCCAGATATTCCCAGCGCCATTCTGCAGCCCCCAAGCACATCCTACTCTTTTCATGGATGTTGAGGTCTAAACAGAGGAAGATGTGCCTGTGGCCACATATGAGGTGTGATCAAATAATACAGTGAATGTTTAAATGAAAAAAAAGTTATTACAGTAAAAGACACATTGCCATTAATCCCCCTCAAAATACTCCCCCTCGCTTCAAGCACACTTATCCCATCATCCTTGCCACTTTCTGAAGCAGTTCTGGAAGTCCTCTTTCATGAATGTCTTTAATTGCACTATTGTGGCTGCCTCGATGTCCTGAATCAATTGAAAACATTTTCCTTTCATGGTCATTTGACTTTGGGGAAGAGCCAGAAGTTGCACGGTGCCAGATCCGGTGAATAAGGTGGATGAGGACACACCATGATGTTTTTATTTGACAGAAATTGCTATACCAGAAGCGATGTATTACACAGAGCATTGTCATGATGAAGGATGAAGTAAAGCCATTCAATTTCAGAGCCGCTTCAGAAAGTGGCAAAAATGATGGGATAAGCGTGTTTGAAGCAAGTAGTATTTTGAGGGGGAGTAATGGCAACGTGTCTTTAACTGTAGTAAATTTTTAAAAATTTAAACATTCACCATATCTTTTTATTATACCTCGTAGCTAGCTATGCCTCACCTAACTAAAACTGTCATTTTATAAAATGCAAAGACAAAGGAGCCCTTGAATGGGGACATAAAAACCTGAGGGGGAAAAGTTGGAAATAAGAAATGCCGAGTTTCATCTACTCCCTCGGACTTTTAAACGTTTCTTTCCAATAAAACAACAAAATGAAACACCAAACTGGTCTGTTTCCACCACCTTCTTTCTGGTAGTCATGCCTCTAAATAATCCAAACGGAGCAGACCACGCATTACATAATATGTGTTTATATTTTTCTTGAACTAGCCTGTGGTTTCCGAGCTGAATCGGTGCTAATGTTAGTTCTGTATGTTTCCATCTGCCTCAGGTTTCTTTTGACTTCCCCACTGGAGATTGGTGTGGTCCTTCGGGGTTAGTGGAAAGTCCCCATGTTTGCAGGCAGGGCCCAGGGATCATGGCGGATTAGGGCCTTGGCAGGGTGGGGACATGAAATATGCTGAATGACCTCAGGGCCAGAGGCTGTGGCTTCTAGCTCTGACAAGGCCACTACTGTCCACTTGGCCTTGGGTAAACATCTCCTTGTCCTGGGGCATTTTCTCCCCACCTGGTAAATCAAGGTGGGGAAAGACCTAAATGAGGTCCCTGGGCACTCGTGTTGGATTCTTAATTAGAGGAGTATCTGGGTTTGGTGGAGAAAAATGGACTGAGACTTCCCATGGGAAAGGATGGGGTGAGGGGTCCTCCCACTTAGAAGATGGCAGGGCTGACATGGGGCTGAGGGAGGGGCACTTGTCACCCCCACTCCATCTTCCTGGGTGTTCCATCACCTACTCTGGGTGTGAGGCCCAGAGCTGGTCAGAGCCTTGCCAAGGCCACACAGTGAGTCAGTGACAAGGCTGGAACAGGCATTGGTTTTATCCACTTGAACTACAGACTGAGACAGCCATGTCGTCAGGTCTCGGATTCTATGATTTGTCAGAATTGGGCCCTACGAGACTCTGACCGTGAGCCTCCTGTTGCTTCGTTTTGCCCCCCAGTCTATTCCTTACAACTTGAGGGGCCCGGGGCTTCTGCTCTCTCCTTGCCCTCCTGTCAAAGGCAGCACCCCACACCCATCCAAAGCCTAGTGCCAGGGAAGCTACCCCAAGAGGAGAAAGTAGATGTGAAGCACCTGGAGGTGTACGGACCAAGCTTTAAAGCAAAGGAATGAAGGTGTCATGACATTTCCAGAGTCCGGGGCAGGTGGGAGCAGTCTTGGCCAGGGAGGGGAGAGTGAAGGGAGCCATCACTTTTGGCTAATCTCACACCATGTCCACCCAGGAGCATAAAATGAGTGACTGAGGGTGACCCAGCGGGTTCCAGGGAAGCAACCGTGCCATAAGGTCACAACCTGCTGAAACCTGGCATTAAATAAGCCCAGGTGTGACCCAGCTCTGCCACTTACAGGCAAGTGGCCTTGGGCAAGTGACTTCACTTCTTTGAGCCTCAGCTTCCTGTCTGTAAAGTGGAGAAAAGAATCTCTCGCAGGGAAGATGTGAGGAGAAGACAAGATGATGGGTGGGTGGGAACCTACCAGGCGTGGAAGCTCTCTACACATGCACACAGGCACGGGGCACGCTTGGGAACGGGCAGGTTTCTTCCTGGCCAGGTGCCACACTGCCCAGGACCAGAGAAGGAGCCCCTGCTCAGCAATGAACCACCTTTGAGCTTGGAAAATTTAAAATTCAATCCTCTAAGTATCCATTGCCTATTAGCTGCCAAACGCCGTGCCCAGCAAACATCAGCATTGCTGTTGTCATCATCACACTTAGTAAACATCTGGTGCCTTATATGCACGATTTCATCTAATCTCCCTTCACAGCTTACCCTTTGGGGTGGGAATTATTATTAGCCCCAGTTTATAGATGGAGAAATTGAGGCCTACGAGGTTAAGCAACTTCTGGAAAACCACAGGGCTAATTGCTTCCGGAGCTGGGATTGAACCCTAAGCATTTCAATTTCAGAACCTGGCGTTTAACCTTTTTCTGTGTATCAAGCTGAAGCCAGAAACCTTGAAACAGAAAACCACAGAGGTGGCCTGGCTAAATGTAGAGGGGCAGCATCGCTTTGTGGCTAAGCTCAGAGGCCAGAACACTCGCGCTCCATTTGCTCACAGCTGTGTGATCTTCGACAAGTTACTTAACCTCTCTGAACCTCAGCTTTTTGGAAATGATAAGGGTGCCCTTCCTCATAGAGCTATTGTGCAAATTAAGCATGTGCAAAGTGCCAAGAAATGCCTGGCACACAGTCAGCTCTCAGGAAGCATCAGTTGATATTGATTTTGTTGTGGGTCTTTCAGAACACTATATGGGGAGTCTAATTGCCTTGGCCTTGGTCATCTTTGTAGCCCCATCTCCAAAACCCAATGACAGAAAAAATCATATCCTTCAACACTCCAGAGGTCAAGGCCAGTGGGGTTGGGGTGAAAGGAAAGAGGGCAAAGGTTATCTACATTCTGCCCAAGAGGACAGTGAGGTTGAGACGGCCCAGCATCAGTGAGGCCCGAGGCCAGCCCAGGCTTCCCACTCCCCAAGTGGTGCCTGGGACCCCGGAGAATTAATGCTCACAGTAAGAAGTGGATCAGGAGTATGGGTTCTGGAGCTAAGTGGCCCGGGTTTGAATCTTGGATAGTGTGAATTTGGGGCAAGTTATAAACTTCTCCGTCCTCATCTATGAAATGGGAGTAACCACGGTAACCACCTCAGAAGGTTGTTGTGGGGCTTAAAGGTGGGACTGCTTACAAGAAGAAGCCTAGAAGTCCGCTGGCTGGAGGGAGGGCTCAGGAACACAGCTGGACACCCCAATGATGGTCCCCCTCCCAGGGTTTCCCATCTTGCCCTGTGCATGAGGGCACCCAGAGGCCCACTGTGCACGGGGAGGCCCATTTTGATACCTCCAGGCTGAGGCCCGTAACGGCTCTGTTCTGAGCATCTCTGCAGAGGGTGGAGGCCCGATGAGCAGCTGGAAGTCTGCGCTTCTAGTCTGGGCTGGCCCCCCCCCACCACCACCAGGTCCCTACATTAGCCTGGGTATTGCTGTGATGACAGGAGGCCCACCCCCACCCGGCTCCATTCTCCCTGCATCTCTGGCAGGGGCAGGGGTGGGGTGCTGCCTGGGCAGTGGCGGGGGGCTGCGAGGCATACTTACGGTTCACTGTTCTAGGCCGGGGCCGGTGACCAAGGCTGAGGAGACAGAGCCCTGTCCTCGTCCTTATTTAAGCAGCGGACCCAGAGGGGCGATGGGGGAGGCTGCTGGTGAATATTAACCAAGGTCAACCCAGTTATCAGAGGAGCAAACAGGGCCTAAGTCCACCCACCGGACAATGAGCCGCCCACGCTGTCAGTATGTGCTCTGCCTGGACGGTGCATAGCCCTCTGCTCCGCAGACCAAAGGGAGTCATTGTACCCGCTTGTAAATCGCAGCGTCCTGCGTCCTAGGTGGGGGTGGCATGACTCAGGCTCTTTGGGACATTACTTTCCTGGCCCTACACTCCCGCTGGGGAGTTCTCCGTGGCTCCCTTATTAGTAGCGAGAGCTACCCTTTACTGAGCAGCCTTGAAATACCTGCTGCTGAAGACACACTGCTGCCCTGGTTGGTGTGTATGTGTGTGTGTATGGAGGGGAGGGGGGAGGCTGCAATGGGTTACGTGCCCACTTGGCAGACAGGGAAACTGAGGCCCCTAGCAGATAGGCTGCTCGTTCTAAGTCACTAAGCCAACCTCAGATACAAAACCTCACTCAGCTTCCCTGAGGAGAAAGTGGGGCATGGCTGACGGGGACATAGCCATGTTAGGCTGACATGGGGGGCCGTGGGCACAGGTCAGGGGTCAGAGAGTAAACCTAGAAAGAAGAGCTGTGCTGTTTTAGGCACGTTCTCTGAACCAGAGGATGTTTTCACCTGTACCATTGGGGTTTGGGAGTCCCACTTCCTAGCATGGTTGTCGGGGACATACAAAGTGACTATGGAAAATGCCTGGCCACAGTAGGCTCTTTATTTTGGTCTGCACAGCCCCCTGGAAGTCCCGCTCTCCATGCTTCTCTGGGCAAGAGGAGGCTCAGTCCCTGGCCAGCCTCAGACCTGTTTCTATTTGCACTGGATGTGGCTCCCAGCAGACCAATGTGATCCACATGCTGCTGGAATGTTCTCCGGGAATGTGGCCCCATTCCTGGGCTGTTGCAGGCCCTTAGGGGCCCTGGTGGAGGTTGGAGGCGGTGGTACAGGGTTGAGGCCAGTAGGGTCCCACTTGACAGTGGTCCCTTTGAAAACCTAAGGCAGACCACATCGCACGATGCACTCTCTCTGCACCCGCGCCTGCTTGGCACATAGTGTGTACTCCACAGGTATTTGTGGAACGAGTGCATGGGTGAGTACATGTGTGTCTCCCTTCTCATGCGCCCTGCCCCAGGTGTGGGACTCTGCGAATGACCTGCAGGTTTTTCTAGCACACCGGTTCAGACCAGGAACCGGCTCCCCACTCATGGGCTGTCAGATCTCAGGCAAGCTGTTTCACCTCCTGTGCCTCAGTTTCCCCATCTGTAAGGTGGGGGTCATGACAGCACTGACCTCGTTGGGCTGCTGTGAGGGTTAAATGCAGCAGCTCGAGGTAAGCTCAGAGCCCAGTGTTGGTGCGCACAGTAAGCCCTTTACGGTGCTGCCCACCCCACCCCCCAGCGCCAGTGGGTTCCCCCAGTGCGTGGGCGTAAGGGAGGGGAGTCATCCCTCCCCAAGCTCATTTCTGCTCCTGCATGGGGATGGTGCACACCCCTCTCATAGCGTTCCCAAGCATACTGCACGAGAGGCCCACCCCCTCCGGACTCCCCAGTTCCACAGCCTGGCTTCGGCGCCCCAACTTTTCCCCCTGAGCTGACTAAATGGGCATTGCCCCCAGGGCTGTCCATCCATGCATAGCTTGGAGAGCTAGGTTGTGGCTGAAGTGAGGCCGCCCTCCATACCTCTTGGGTATTTCTTCCCCTCCTTGTGCCTCAGTTTCCCCATCTGTACATTGGCCTTTCTCCAAGCTCAGCTGCCCCACCCACCTCTCGCGCTGGATGGACAACAGCAAGCACCCCACCTTCCAGGCTATGGCCAAGCTCGGCCCCCTCAGCCCAGTGGCCTGGGGACCGGTAGGGCACTGCTCCCTCTACCTCCAATTCCAGGTGCTGCGGTGGCCACACCTCCTGTTGCCCCAACCTCCTGCTCGTCCTCCTCTTCCTCTGGAGCTCCAGGGGGCTGAGGGCTGCAGCACTCAGGCCAGATGTGCCCTGAGCACAGTGCCCAGTTTCTGCCCGCCTAGGAGGAAGGAGGCTGGTGGCAGCAGGTCTGGGAGGGGCGGGAACTGGGGCAGGAAGCTGCCTTGCACAAAGCTGCCAATAGCTAGGAGGACGTCAGATGGCCCTTCCCAGCCCAGGCAGTCCTGCGTGTCACCTGCGATTCCTGCTCTGTCTGGCCTATGTGACCCAGGACGAATCACCTAGTTCCTCTGTAAGAGGAAAAGTGACACCCAGTTCAGAGGATTAATGCAAATGACAGGCATCACCCTCCTCGCCCAGGGCCTGGCACCAGCATCTTGGCAGGTTTCTGGGGCCAGCTCTAGAGGGGAGAGGACTGAGCCACCTCTGAAATGCCCAATGGGGGCCCCATGGAGGCTGCAAAGGGTCTGTGTGTGTCCCAGACCCTGGCTGGGCCCAGAATGTCATGCATTGACATCACAGGGGGCCTGGAATGTTGGAGGACGAATGAAGAAAGGTCGGGGGAACGTGAGGGGCTCGGGGTTGGGTCCCTGTCCCTTTTGAGTCAAGGGCTCCATGCTCAGCCCTTCCTGACCTTATCCTCACACTCCCTCACTCCCCACTCCTGTGCAGAAAGGTCCCCGGACACACATCCTGGGAAGAAGGGGGTGAGAGGCTCTGGGAAAGCGAGCAAGGACAAAATCCCTGAGGTAGGGGGCACCCAGTGGCCACTCTTGAAGGCGCTATGTCCCATGAACCACCAGGCATGGTTAGGGAAGTCTTGTCTACTTGGTTACTTCTGGAATAGTTGATTGCAGTATCTGAGCTGATTCCCTAGGAGTGAATGCAACAGAGGAAGGTCCTGTAGGCTGGTTGTAAATAAGGGGAACCTGGGGAGACCCTACCCTCCATAGGCCCCGCCTACAGATGGGAGTAGGAGGGAGAGAAGCCTGATAGTTGAGGCGTGGGGTCTGCAACAGGAAGGGAGGGGAGAAGTGTGCGAAGGGCCCTGGGCCAAGCGCATCAAGGATCAGAGACCCGGACTGGTCAGGGAAGCGATGGTGAACTTTACGGGTGCTCTACCCATTGGCAGAGTCCCCCAGGGAGTGTGGGAACCAACCTGTCCCATGCACACACACAAGACACGCCATGTGCACCCCCACTCTTGGATCCCCCATACTCACTATGGATTCCCCTTGGAATTCACTAAAGGATTCCCCTTGCAGGCACTGGCTTCCTTCTGCAGGGGGCAGTGTGGGTCGGGCATGGGTTTGGGAGCTAAGCACCTGCATTCAACCCTTAACTCCACCACTCCCTTTCTGTGAGATCATAGCCATGTTAGCTCTCTGGGCCTCGGTTTCCTCTTCTGTGAGAAGAATGGTCACTTCTTCCAGGATTGCAAAGAGTCAATGAGATGATGACATGTAAGACTTAGGGTGGCCTCAGGCACAGATGGGTCCCAATGCCAACCACTGTATGCTCTTTGGGGATGTGTCCTGGGCCGGGGAAAACTTTCAAATGGGTCCCAGGGGACTGAGCAGGAGGAAGATTTGGAGAGCAGTACTCTTTGTCCCGGGAAAAAGAGCTCATTTTGATTCCTAAAGGCCCAGGCCCAGGTGCAGTTAGCATCTTTCTGAGCACCTGTGAGGTGCAGCGGGCTGAGTTGAGTGTGGAGTGGATGGAGCTGGGCCAACTTGAATTCAGGGGCGGACTTCATTTCACCTCTCTGAGCCCCAGTTTCCCCATCTGTAAAATGGGGATACTATGAGTCTTTCTCTTAGAGTTCTTATGAAGGGATGTTTGTGAAGTGTCTAACATCAGGCCTGCCCTGTTTGCATAACTGACACTGTCTGTCTTCTCATAGCTCGTTCATCAAATGTTCTAGGTTTTCTCTTCCAGGTGGTGGATTGAGTTTGCACCACTGGTTCATCAACTCTTGACATGTTGCGAATCTACCAACTTGCAACACCCTGGTGGGCCCTGTCTCCTTCCTCTTTCCTCTGGGGCTGCTTCCTGTGTGTGGTTCGAGTCTTGCTTTTTCTCAACTATTTGGCTAACTCACAGAGTGTTGTTTTCACTCCTCATCCTTACTCAGCGAATAAGAAGACAAGCCTACGCACTGTAAGCCACAGTATAGTTAATAGAAGGAATAAAACACACGTCTCTAGCTTCATCTCCTACTTGTTAAAAAAAAAACCCAAAAAACAACTTATGTTTTTACTGTAAAACTGACCTTTTCTACACTTTAATTTACCCTTTTGAATTTGTGGGCCATTGCGGCCATTATGAACTTCCAGCTCTTAGGAGACTCACCTTGTCCTATTTACCTATTTTCGGTATTTCCTTTTGGATGGTCAAGTTGTCACATTTTGACCAGCAGGAGCTGCTTTACGTCACCTCTTTCCCCTTTCAGCCATCCTTGCTGACTCTCAGAAAGCACGCGCTTGTTTTCTAGCGACGACACGTGTCCCAGGCCCATCTTCATTTTCTCCCGCCCCAAGACATGGCGTCAGTGACTCTCTGGGGAGCTGCATGCAGGAGACCCCCAAGGACCTTGGGACTTGTTTGTCAGAAATAGAAGCCCTACGTGGGTGGCTCAGATAATAGAGAGCAATAGGGCTCTTAAAACTTGCCCAACTCGGACCTTGGGTTGCCATGGTTCGATTCGCCTTGTTGTCTTTCCTGTTGATTTTAAGCATTTCTGTTTGCTTGGTTTTCACGAGTCTCTCGCTGCTTTCATTTTGCAATAAAACCCCCCAAACTGACTCCACTGTGTGGCCTGTCACCACCTGCCTCATAGCTAATATCTCTCGAGCACAAACTGTCGGCCAGGCTCTGTTTTAATGCCATGCAGTGGGTGCCATTAATAACCCCTTAGTGCGGATGAGGAGGAAACGGAGGCACAGAGAGTTAGCGTGGTGCTAACAACACAGGCCCATCCGACCTGCTGCCTGTTTTTGTAAGGTCGGCAAGCCAAGAATGGTTTCTACAGTTTTAAAGGGTTGTGTCAAAAAAATCAAAAGAAGCATAGTATTTTGTAACACAAGGAAAGTATATGAAATTCAGTTTTCAGTGTCTACCTGTAAGGTTTTATGGCAGCCTAGCCATGCCTGTTCATTTATGGTCCATGGCTGCTTTCATGCCACAGTGACCAAGTTGAATCATTGTGACAGAAACCGTATGGCCTGCAAGCTGAAAACATTTACTCTCTGGCCTTTCCAGAACAAAGTTGCTGGTCCCTACCTGAGATGACAGTCACATTCACCTCCTCCATTTGTCTATCACACCATTGCCTCCTTGGCTGCCAGCTTTTGTGCAGCCTTCTCTCTGTCCCGAAATGGAAGCACTTTTCCCTTCCTCTTTGTGTGGCTGACTCAGTGTCCCCCACATCCAGGCCCAGGACAAGCTCATCGCCCCATCCTGATCCCCCAGGCCACAGCCTGGCCATGCTGAGTTAGGTGTCCCTTCTGCTGCTTCCTTGGCACTTTGTACCCATCCCTGAGGATACTTATCATAACAGGTGACGATTATTGAGCAGTGGCACCTGCCAGACGCCATTCTAAGCACTTGAGAGAGGTGAACTCTTCTTATCCTCCATGTGCCCAATAGGTGGGTGCTTTTGTTATCCCCATTTCACAGAAACTGAGGCTCATGACGTCAAGCAAAGAGCCCTAGGTTATGGAGCTGGTGGGTGGCAGAGGGGAGATGCAAACCAGGCTGTGTGACTACAGGGCAAGGGCGCAGAACCCCAGAGCTGAGCTCTAACCACAGACTGCAGTCACCTGAGGGCAGGGCCAGGCCTTCCCCAGCTCTCTGACTGTGCTGAGTGCAGAACAGGTGCTCAGCAGGTGCTTGATGAGTTAAAAGGAATAAAGTAGAGTAGAAATCTGTCTTTGATCAGATAGTTCAGGTATCTTGCCAGGGTGAAAGTGTGAAAACCTTTAGAATGTAAACATTTGTATGGGGCATGCAACTTCCTAGATTAATAGATAAATGGTTGTTTTGTCTGTTTGAGCTGGAAGCCATCGTATGAGGTTGCCCCTCACAGCCAGGACCTGGAGCCCAGTTTTCCTGCTCACCAAGCCTGGGCTCCCACCAGCACCCAAAGCTGCTTCTGCCACCTGCTTCCTCAGTCGGCCCTGAGAAAAGGGATCCGGTTTGTGGGAGAACAATGGAGCGAGGACTGAGATGTAATGGTGAAATGCCACCGAGGGAAGGGGGTTGCGTCACACCCGCTGTCCCCTCCTTTATGTCGCCCTGTGGTTCAGCCTGGTGAGTGCAGGGGCCTCTCTCCGAGGCCCACCGCCCAGGAGCAGACCCAGCCATCTCCCCACCCCACCCCTACAGCAGCTTACAGCGTCACCCCAGCAAAAGCATTCCATCTCTGTTTGGCTACAGGGGCGCCAGGCACGGTGTACACAAACTCCCACCTTCCCACCAGCTCTGCAGGGAAGGTTTTATGGTATCCATTTTGCAGGCGAGGCTCAGAGAGAATACATATGATGACTCTGTAAAGCCTGTCCTGAACCCTCCTATCGTGTCACCTCCCCACCGTTCCCACCTGGGACATGCCATCAACAGCTTCCCTGCATTTACTTTCTATGTATTTATTTTTATGGAGGTGTTAGTTACATGCATTGAAACCATAAATCCTAAGTGCACAGCTCAGTCTATTTTCACATTTGTGTACATCTATGTTGTCGGGAGCTGGCTGGGATCAGCCGGGGACAGCGAGGCTTTAGGTTGGCAAGCTTGGGTCTCCAGGTAGATACAGGCCTGGGGTGAGCGGCCTTGGAGCAGTTTGGTGGGGACGTGTGGGACAGTGCTTCTGCCTTAAACTGCTTCCAGACAATGCAAGTGCAAACAGTAACGACCCCAGCTTGCTGATAGGAAAAGCTTATGGACTAAGGGACTCAGTTGCTCATGGACTATGGATTTGCAGTTTCAATATGCGTCACCACCCTGGGACTTTCCACCATGGACCTGCTTCACATGCTTGGGACTTTCTACTGTGGACTTGTAGACAATTTCTATTTGCCTCAGTTTAATCTTGCCTAGCTGTATCATTGGTTTAAGTTGAATATAACATAGCTTGTTGTTGAGGAGAAAATGTTTCTCCTCAGCCCATGAGTTTTAGCTTAAGGAATCGCTCCCTAGAATGAGAAAATCGCTTCCCCTTAAGAATCTTGTATGCCCAATAAAAGAGGTCTCAGTTTGCCACCAGCAGACTGAGTCCCTCCTGTCCCCGCACTTTGTCTCTCTTCTCTTTCATGTCTCGTCTCCCACCCAATCCTCTTAGGGACCCGTTCGGTGAGCTTCTGGCTGACGAGCCCGGGGCGTTCGGTTGAGCAAGTGAGCTGGTCTCGTTCACTATGTAACTTCCACTCAGACTGAGATAGAACAAATCCTTCCACCCAGAATAGTCCTTCCTGCCAATTTCCCGATCTCCTCCGGGAGGTCACTTCTGTTCCGATTTCTGTCTCCATAGATGAGTTTCACCCCTTCTAGAAGGGCATGTAAATACAGTGTGCTTTTTTTTTTTTTTTACATCTGGCTTCTTTTGTTCAACATCATGTTTTTGAAATTGATTGACGTTGCTGCCTATCTTGGCACTTTGCTCATGCTTCTTACTGAGTACAGTTCCAATGTAAGGATGTACCACAATGAGTTCACCTGTTGATGGATGTCTAGATGCTTCCAGTTTTGACGATCATGAAAAAAGCTTCTGAGTATTCATGGGAGAGTCTTAATGTGAACTTGCTTTTATTTCTCCTGGGTGGATTGGCTACTTCTAGGGTAGCATGTGCTAAACTTTATAAGGAACTTCTCCATGCTCTCCACCTTCCCCTTGCCGATGTCTGTGAAGGCTCCCAGGACAGCAGTGGAGAAGCACTTCAAGTCCCAGATCTGCCTTTAAGGGCTGAGAACCTGGAGCCAGTCACTCCATCTACTTTGAGGATTGGAGATAGATAACCTTGATTTCATGACATCACGGGGGTCCAGTGAGGACTGCAGGACACACCAATCATGAACGGCTTGACTAGATAAATATTTCCCTTTTCTTTCACCCTTGGGGCTGTGTGGATGTTGTTTTAATGACAGGCAAATGGAAATTAAACAATTCAGTGCAATGCCTGGGAACAAAAAAACAAAATGCTCCAGGAATTTAGTGAGAAATCAATGATTTCCATTCTACTTAAACGGGTTCTCAGGGGCTCGAATTCAAGTTTCCACCTTGTGGAGTGTTGGGCAAGCAAGGTAAACATAGCTAGGTCAACACTGCCTTTGGGAAGAAGGTCTGTGCTGAGCAAACAACAGGATACTGTGTTTTTCTGGGCCTCCCTCTGCCCTCTTACCCGCCCCCACTGGGCCAAAAGGGAGGCAGGTAGGAAAAGCCCTGTTAAGAAACTCCACTCAGGCCCTGGAGGTGGGATTAAGGGAGAGGTCCCTTCTCAGTCCCAGGGGTTGGAGCCTCAGGTTCACCAGGGAGGGTGGGACCATTCAGGGGCTTGAAGCAAACGTTTTATATACACACACAGGCTGACACACACAGAGACATGTTACCACCCCCACATGAGACCTTGAGACTCCTCTTTCTTGTATGAAAAGCTCTGGAAAAATGGTGGTCCTGACCTGGGATGACACTGCCTGGGATGGTGTGGACTTTGGCAAGAGCATGGGATTATGGGCTAATCAGAGCACTCAGTCACTGTGAAGAAGCTACTTAACCTCTTGTGGCTCCACTATCCATCCATATCTGTACATGGAAATTAGAGGTCCAAAGTCTTCAGGTGGTTGTTAGGATAAAATAAGGGACTATATGTAAAGGACCAGAGATACAACAGACACTCGATAAATGCTGATTCCTTTCTCTTCCCCTGTCCCTTTTCTCTTTTGGTTTTTTTCGTTTGGTTTGAACATGAAGAAGTAAAAGAACCATGCAGTTCATGATATACTGTACAGTGCAAGAGCTTATATATCTAGAAACTAAAGTATATGTATAGAAGTTTCTGAAAGGAGATAAACCAGTGATTATCCTGGAATGCACACTTACCAGTTGGAGTGACTTTTACTTCCCCTGTATATTCTTGTGTGTTTTATGTTTTTGCAACAAGAACGGGTTGCTTTTATGAAAAAACACATCTTTGGCTCCTTTTAACTTTATAGCCAAACAGAAGGTGCTGTGTGTAACATTTTCTCGTAGGATCTTCCAAAAGGTGGCTTGCCTGGGATTTCTCTTTCACATCTGTGGCTTTCCTCCAACCACCCCAACCTGTGGACATCAGCCTGATGGGGGCGGAAAAGCTTTCCTGGGGAAGTCAGCCAGCGCAGCGCTCAAATCCCAGTCAGTTGTTTACTAGGTGGGACCTGAGGAAAACTCTTCAATCTCTCTGTGAGCCCAGCAATAAAATAGAAGTTGGATCTACTTCAGAGTGGTTTGGGGAAGGCCGAATGAGATGACAAGATGTGGCCCAAGCCTGGAGAAACTTTAACAATGAGAAGGACAGCTTTCCTCCCCTATAATGCGTCAATCACAGTCCCCATGGAGATGGCCTCTGGTAGCCTCAGTGACCGTGACACAGGGTCACTGCCTGTTATTCTCTCCCTCTGCAGGAGAGCAACCGAAACTCAGAGAACCTGAGGGTCTTGTCCAGTTTTGCCCTGGAAAGGCAGCAGTGTTCCTTCTTCTCGGTCATACATTACAATATGAACGTTATATACTTTATGGTCATGTTTTGGCTTTGATCCTGGTGCTTGGAGAGATTGAAGGTCTGTGTTTGTCATTCATTTGTCCTCTTGCAGTTTGCACCATGTATGTACCCTAGAATGGGACACTGGAGGGCCCCCTGGGGATGGAAATCCCCTTGGCTGGATTTTAATATATCCTGTTAGCCTCATTAAAAAGCAAAGACTTAGGGAAACCCAATATTTCTGCACCTAAAGAACATCTTCCAGATGCAAAATCAGCACTGACAGCTCCTCTGTCTTAGTAGTACTTGTGTTGGCCATGTGGTCGCTAGGGCAGGTGGGAATCATTCCTCAATGGAGGGCAGCCATGACTCATAGCTACACGTGTGACAAAGGCTTCAATCAGCCTAATGAGCTGATTCATCTCTACCAATGAAATAAAAAAATAGTACCTCCAATTTATGTTTCTTCATTTATTTATAAATTATATACCTGTGCAACTGCCCCGATGCATTATTGGCCTTAATAAAACAAATAAGACATTTTAGGAAGAAGGAGCTAAAAATAATAATAGAATTTTACAATATTTTTTCCTGGGCTCCAGTAGATCTACTGGGTCCATCTGGGCACTCCTGGATTAGGCAGGGAAAGCCATGTAAAGCTGCAGTGGTCTAGAGCTGGGGCATCAGAGTTGGTGACCATCCCTGGACATCCTGATGGATATTAACATGAACAATGCAAAACGTAGGTACACACATACATGCATGTGAGGCTAGCACCTGACCTAAGTGCATGCGAAATCATAGCTACTCTGCCTTTGTAACCAGGGAGGATGAGCCCACTTCTCAATAGCGATGGGGTTGGTTCACTTTCCCTGTGAGAGGCCTCCAGGTTCTGAGGGAACAATAGCCACAAAAGGTTGACGTTGTTCAAAACCTTTCCGCCGGGTCTTCTGTGTTCTCACGTGTGGCTCTGCACTGAGCTCCCACCGCCTCCCATCAACCCCCAGAGAGAACAGAGAGTTCCTCGTCTCTTTCGGTACAAAAGGGAAAAGGCTGACTTCTGGAAACTGCTTATTCATCTTAGTGCATCCAGGGGCACCTGACACCGTGTCTGGCAGGGGTACACTCCGTTTGTTAGCAAAGGGCAACAGTCAAGGAGAGAGGGACACATTGGTGGTGCAGGAGCAGGAGGAGAGATGTCTGAGGCATGTCCTTGAACTGGAAAGAGGTGGGTGCAGTCCACAAGTACAGGCATTGGCCACGGCTGAGAGCGTGGGCACGACATCCGAAGCACAGAAGGGGAGGAAGGGAATGAGGCATATTTGTAGGAAAGTAGGAGAAGCTTGCACTGGAATCTTGTAGAAGTTCTCTTTTGACTATTTCCATTTTCTCAGAGCAGCCAAAATGTAAAGCCATCAGCTGAGAATAAAAATGGAGAGGAGGCTTTGGAAGTGTCAGGAGAGGGGAGAATGTATGAAGTTGTCGTAAGAAAATGGGAAAGAATGGGTTTGGGAAATGCAGTATGATTTCTGAGTAGCGTTTAAGGGTCTTTTGTGATTATAGGAGTTGTCAAGTTAAAGTGGGACCAGTCACTAAGGCCACTTGCTTTTGTCCCATCTTCTGTGGTTGTACAGCTCTCCAGTGGAGTCGACGGAAGAGCTGGGCTTAATTAGGGTTTGGTTTTGCCAGCGTGACGAAGGGAGAACACAGCATGTTAATTGAGTGATTATAACGATGGCTCGCACAACCATTGGCAATTATAAAATCAAGGGTGTGACCGTGGGAGGGAGTGTCTCAGGGCAGAGGGACACAGCACTGGAGAGGAGGAGAAGGTCTAGGGCCTGGAAAGTTCTGTTTATGCAGAAATGGAAATTGTGAAGCACGAAGCAAGGAGAGGCGTTGGAGAGCATGACAATGAACCAGCAGCTAAAGTTCGTCATGAAAGATGAACAAATAAATAAGATAAACGTTATGGTATGAATGGAAAGAATAAAGGGCTAAGATCGACAGTAAGGGTGTGTATGGGAACCCGATTTAGGTAGGATGGTCAGGGAAATCATCTATGAGGAAATGAAGTCAAATACCACAAGATAAAGGCTGGGGGTGACAACATGCCAGGCCAAGGAAACAATAGCAAGTGTAAGGGTCCTGAGGCAGGAAAGAGTTTATTCTGGGACCTACAGGAAAATTCATGTGGCTGGGGCATACATAATAGCAAGTAGGAAAATGGTGGGAGATTATTTGTTAGAGAGAGGAAAAGCAGAGAATAACAAACAGTATGCACAGTGAACAGAAAATTCCAATATCCATCTCTTTAAACGCATCAAAAAAGCCTAACAAGCACTGGGCCTTCTTTCTCGTGGTAGATGGTCCAGGGGACAGCAACTTGTCTTTCACTCCATCTCGACATGGCCCAGACCACCAGCTCCCCAGCAACTCCAGGGAGATGGCAGGCCTCTGGGTACCTCTAGTGAGCACATGCGTTACTAGGGGAGCTAAAGCACTTGCTATTATATTTTCCTGCTCACTGGATGCACTCGGCATAACATCATCAATGTTGTGGACCAGTGTAGTTACGTTTACAATCGTCCAAAGTCTTTCTCCAATATCCACTGACTGCTGCTCAGATGAGGGACTGGGGCTGGCGTCAGAAAATAAGTGTCTCAGTTTACCTGTGACTCTAGTTTTATGGGTAATCTTAAGCAGGATGCTTCTCCTCACTGGACCTCAGGGTAGAGTTGGGTGTGTCTTTAATGGTTACCTTCCACTTTGCCTACGTGGGAGAGCGCCCCCTGCTGGAAGGATGAGGGAAACAGAAAGTAAATATTGAAGGAATCTGGCTGGGCAAGGACAGAGGTATCTGGATTTTAATAAGACAAAAAAGTGCCTGGAAGACAGCATGCACCCACCCCTGGTCACCCTTTTCTGAATTCTGTCCTTTACCAGGAGGGTCCCCTTTTTTCAGTTCCATCCCTTCACTCCGAGCCCCCTGCAGACCTCCAGGATTCTCTGCCTTCTTCTATCATGGGCCTGTTCTCTGCAGGAGATCGGACCATGTGACACATGGTGGGACAGGTTGCTGAGGTTGAACACCCTGCTGTTCCCAGTCCTGCTCCCCTGGTGGTAGGATGTCAGGCATTAGTGAGACGCTAGAGGGAAGGTTCTGAGCAGCAGGTTTCTTCCAGTCTTAATTCCCACCAGAAAATGGTTGACTGGCCCCTTTGCATTCTCTCCTGTTAAGTGTATATCACTCCTCCTATTGGTGTCTGAGGAGGTGGTCAAGGACCCCTAAGAAAATCTCAAGGACACTGTGGCTCCTCTGCCCAGAGAAATATGTGGAAATAGTGTACATGAATAATCCAGGTGCCAGCTGGGGCATTCTGCCCCTTGAGAGAGCAAGGGACAGTCAAAATGAAGGTTCTAAGTTTTTGAGGTTAGCACACACCCTCAGTGTAAAAGCTGCTTTCATGTTTGCTTATCTCTCTGGGTTCTTGGTTTCTTATCCTTTTGCCCTTATAATTAATTTTGCTTCATCATCTCTTTGCTACTTCCAAGAATTTTGTTTACATTGAGACGTTCTAGTTGTTATCAGTAGTAGGGTAGATTCAAATAAACAAGCCGGCTACTACCTAGAAACAGGTATTTATTTATTTGATTAGTTGCCTTTCAACAATGAACGCCTGTGTTTTCTCTTAGTTATCAGCTGTGAGGAAGCAGAGACTCATTCTTGTATTTCTCAGGCCCATCAAAGCACTAACAAAGGGCCCTTAGACCCAAACTGTCTCTGGTGGTCCTGAAGCAAAACATGGCCCATAAATGTGAAAGTGTGTGCAGTTTTTTAATGAACTTACAATTTTTGAGTAATTTTAGACTTACATAAAATTTACAAAGATTGAGTTCCCATATACCCAGTTTCTTGTATGTTAAATTCATATATAACCATGGTACATTTGTCTAACTAAAAAACCAACATTGTTAGGGCGGCTGAGTGGCTCAGTTGGTTAAGAGTTCGCTCAAGAGTGCGAGCTCTGAGCAACAGCGTCGCCAGTTTGATTCCCGGCCTGAGCTGAGCTGCCGCTGAGCTGCCAACAGGTGGCAGGATGGCTCAGCTAAAAAAAAAAAAAAAAAAACTAAACAAAAAAAACCACAAACCAACATTGTTATATTACTGTTAACTAAATTCTAGACTTTATTCACATTTCTGCATATTAAAAAAATTGTTTCCAGTATTTTAAAAATCAAGGGGTTTTTCATTTTTGCTTAGGAAATTAGAAGAGCTGGCAACATTAGTGTATTCCCATCTGGCGACAACTGGCTGAGGCCAAATAACAACAATAGCAATAATAACATAAATGTAGTTAGCATTTATTGAGCACTTATTATGGGCCAGGCACTGTTTTAAGTGATTGACATGTATTAAGGCATTTCATCCTCATTACAAGTCTTTAGGTGATTGTATCACCCCTGTTTTACAGAAGAGCAAACTGAGGCACTGAGAGAGTACATAGCATGCCCAGTCACCCAGCTGGGATGTGGATCAGCAGGGGTACAGCACAAGCAGTCCCATGTTCCCAACCAGCATGGGTCACTGCCTCCCTGACCCTTTACGGCTATTGTCCTCCATCTATCTCTTTTACTCATTTGCATTTCTTTCCAGGTCCCTGCAGACATTTGGTTTCAAAACCTATGCTTTTTGGCAATGTTCCCAGGCAGCCCTTCACAGTCTGTAAACCCAAGCCTTCACAGTTTATAAAGCACACTTATATCGCTGACATCATCTGATCCCCAGCAATGAGGCCACTGTATCCCTAAGGGGTTTCCCTCATGGCCAAGAGCTAAGATGGGAAAGAGGAGAGATGCTGGAATACTTGCTGTTATAGTTGGTGGGGTGCTCCAAACATTGCTCTCCCTCTACCTGATTGGGGGCTGCTGACCACGGACAGCAAGCCTCCACATTGGAAGAGTATCCAATGGCACCCCCAGCCTCTTCCAAGACCCTCCTGAGTCACAGGTACTAGTAGTCACCCCCACAAGGGGAGGGCCAGACCTGCACGCAGGTGCAGGAAGCACACTGTCATCCTCAATGACCTCTGTCTCACAAAATGACCTCTGCCCCCTGGACGGAGATGGGTCTGACCCTAGTGCCTCTCTTTTGTTGGATCTACTCAAGTCACCTGGGCAATGCTTGTGCCAGCTCAAGGAGAGTCACACCAGCCCAAGTTCCCTTGTTGAGCTCCCCCCAACTTCTGCACACTGGACATAATTTCGAACCTTAGTGGCTCAGGATTGGGCCAGGAAAAAAGAAGGTGTTCGAGGGAACCTATTTGGATTCTTCTTAATCTAACCTCACACGGGGTACAATGCAGAGGAAAGATGCGTATCAAAGAGCAAAGAAGACACTTTGGGCTAAATATAAATTGTGTCGTGGGTTATATATGAATTCCAGTCTTTCTGCCCTTGCTGTGTCCCTTTGTTATAAACAGAGCCATGAACTGACCATGTCTGATGGTGTTTATTCATGGCTATCCTGTGAGGCAGCTACATGTGGCCAGTAAGTAACCTCATTTCCCCAAAGTGGACACCAAGGTCCCTTCTGTGTGGTCACTTATTTGGTTTGGCTAAAAGAGAGGCTTGGTGTTGAAACCACAAGACACGTCCTCCTGGTGCAGCTGCTGCTTTATGCTGGATCTTTGAGGACTGTTTTGGGTCTCCTGTAAAGCAGCTCTGTAGGATTATGAGTTCTTTTTGGTGGTCAGTCTGTTGTTTTAAGAGCGTGCCTGCTTATGAGTTGCATACCTGCTCCTTGCTGTCTAGGTTGTTTGGAAGAATAGGTATTAGAATTCGGAGTAGAAGATGGTAAAGTTCTGGAGTAAAGAATAGAAACTATGCCAAGACCTGGGAGGGTTGTGCCAGACAGCCACTCAAACATAATTACAGGGTGTGGAGTCCAAGGGAGTGTCGCAAGGGTCCAGAGGGGAAACTCAACAGTGTGGGCTCAGCCCTCCATTATCTGGCATCATTACCTTGGCTCCACTGGCTTGTGAGATGAAGAGTGAAGAAGACCACTAAATAATGACGATAACTGCGAACAAAGGCAGAGCAAGCCACTGTCTCTACTATGTTGATAAGCTTGGCTCTGGTGATAACTTCTTTTGAATAGTGAGGGTTCCAGGTTTTAACTAAATGTTTCAAAGGTCTGTAATTCCTCACTAGGAATCAGGGAGGACCAGGAATTGTGCCTGCCAGCCTCCTCCGATGTGGCATCTATAACCTGATGCCTTGGTGTGGTGAAGTCTTTGAAAATTTGCTCAGCATTAGCAACATGGGTTGCTATGGATTGTTCTAGCTCTAAGAAAGAGACAGATATGTTCATCTGACTCCTGACTCATCCAGAAGATTAACCATGGACTCTGTACCAAGAGCAATTCGGGCCTTCCAGGAGAATCTCTTCTGCCATGTTTGCTTGGCTGGATGTCACTCAGAGCTACCCAGATCAGTGCTTTGTAGGCTTTGTCATCAAATTCCCGCAGGCTACAGAGGAGACTGAGTACATTTCCCCGAAGTATGGAGCAGGGTAGGGCTTTGTATTTTTTATCCAAAATGTTCTCGTTTGTCCATGGTTTTCACAACTCTTCTTTCAGTTGGATTGTGTCCTTGAATACTTTCCATGGTTCTATGGTCCCAGGCTGACATGATACGTAGTCATAGTGTATATCGTTCACAACTTCCTTCCAAAACTGTATTCATAGCAGCCCAATCATTTTCTCAGAGAATGTGCGTTAACACAAACCAGCTTTATGTTAAAGGCTCTTAGTCCACTCAGGCTCCTATTTAATACAACGCCTCTAACTGGGTGGCTTAAAAACAACAGAAACTTACTTCTCACAGTTCTGGAGGCTAGAAGTTAGAGATCAGGTGTTAGCATGGTTCGGTTCTGGTAAGAGTCCTCTTTTGGTCTGAGTATTGTTTTCTGACTTTTCATGTCCTCACACAGTAATAAGAGGGTGAGAGAGCTCTCTGGGGTGCCCTTTTCTAAGAGTACTAGTCCCATTCACAAGGTCTCCGCCCTTAGGACCTAATACCTTTCAAAGGTCTCACTTCCTTATACCATCACATTGGAGCTTAGGATATCAACATATGAATTTTGTGGGGACACAAACATTCATTCCATAGAAAAGGCCCACACATTGTAATAGAGTTTTGGGATCCCACAGGTAATAGTAACAGGGAGTATAAATATCCGTCATTATCATATATCCTATATATCACATTCTTCTACTACGCTGTAAGTTCTGTCATGGAAGGGGCTATATTTTGTTTACTGACTTATCCTCAGTGTTTAGAATAGTGCCTAGAATATATTAGGTGTTTAAAAAGTATTTGTTCCTAGTAAACAACTTTTCTTCACTTACTATGTGATGAATACACTTCTGCTGTTCAATTCATCCATTGACTTCTTAATTTCGTTTCAGTTCTAGAATCAATTTTCTTCCAAATCCGTGATGTCACTTTTCGTATTTTCTAGTTCCTCGATGAAGTTTAGACGGATAATTTTTATCTTCAGAAACATGGTTGGTTTATAGTTTTTGTTTGGTTACCCCAGACTTTTTTCCTGTCTATTATTTATGCTTATTTCCATTCATGTTGTCTTGTCTCTTGATAATCCAGGTTAGTTATCTTTGATTGTGTACTAGACATTGTATTTGAAAAAAGTATTTGAAGAAATAATTTCAGGTCTAGGATAATGGTATCTTCTTTCAGATAGAAGTTTTTGTTTGTTTCTATCAGCCATCTGGGCTCACCTTCATGCAACTTGGGACTTGAAATTACATCTGGTTCACTCTAAAGCCCAGGCTTTCATGACCCCAGAAAGTGCAGGCTTTCATGACCCCACATCAGGTTCCCTAGTGTACCATACCTCTGCTCTTAGCCCAGTCTGGACTTCAACAGTGTCCATCTAGCTTGCTGAGGTTGTCAAAAATGCTGCTCAGCCTTTCAAATCGCCTCCTGCACCAGCAGTCTCTTCCAGATCAGCAAATATCCGCCTGTTTATGGTGGCCTCAGTTTACCTGTCTGGATTTTCATCCTATCCTAAAACTTGGCGCAATGAGCCTCATGAGTCTATTAGCTTTTTTTTCAGGCCTAGAGGAAGATTTTTGAAAAACATTTCATCCAGAAATGTTGATTGTCTTTAGTGGGATGGTTGGTTCATGTTTATATACCATTTATGTATGATTTTTATAATTAAAAGTTATAATTCCAGAAAATATATGCAAAGGCCTAACATGATGTGGGGCACATTATCATTATTCAAGATGTGATCTTTTCATTTGTGACTTCCTCTTTTTCTTGCCTGCCCTCTCCCCGTGACCACTAGGATAACAGTCTGCCCCTCTTTGTCTGGCTTTCCTGGAGCAGTGAGTTCTTCCTCTGTCACAGGAACCCCTCCTATTCTTACTCCTCACTGCATAGGTTCGGTCTTTAGGTGTGACTCAGGTCTCAACCTCACCAGGGATGGAAGGAATCTATAGGTCCCTGGAAAAACCTAGAATGACGTGGGGATATCGAGACTCATGAGAGTGCTCTAACCACCTCACTGTTGGGAGAAATCCTGTAGCTGTAGGGAGTCAACATTTGGGCAGCCTAGTAGTCATGGAGCTGAATAAATCTGGACTAAATCATGCCAAAGACATGCTGATTGTATTGACTCTGTTAACATAAAAATATAAAGGCTTTTTAAAGTGCGTGACAACAAGCATTTATTTGAGATTTAAAGGAAAAGGAATAGCTATTTGGGAAACATTGGTTCAGGCAGAAGGCCAAGTGTTCCAATTAGGAGACAAAGGCAATGGGTGTTTATGAGAAAGGGGAGGGGCGCAATGACATCAATAAAAGGAAGCCATTTTTATTGGCGTACATAGCATAACATAGTGAGGGTAATTCTAAACAATTAAATTTTTTTTTTCTGTTCTGTCGTCATCATAACTACTTTCTTGCTATCTTTGCTAACAGTTCTTTGGAAAACAATGTCACTTTAGGCCCAGCCCAAAGATTTATTTTTCCCTGTTTTAATATTCCAGAGATTTGAAGAGTAAGACGTGCAAGGCGGTTCTTCTGGGGTGGCAGCTTCAGCTCCATTTTTAGTGGCTCAGTTTATTGTTTTCCACCACTCTTTGCACTCTCTCCTGTAATAGGATTCATGAAACCCCACTCTAGTTTGTATGTTTCCTGTAAAGATGACAGTGGCAAGACACAACGTTCAAAAGCCTTTATTTCTGAAGGACTCATAGGAACAGGCTCTCAGGAACAAAGCTTTGATTGTCCATAGAATGGATGCTCGGGATTCTTGCAGCCTTTCAAACCCAGTGTGCTCCCAGTAAACTTGATAGAATCTGCAGGTGTTCCCCTTTGGTGCCCCTTAGCATCTGAATTTTCCTACTCAATTTTCCATTCAGTTTCGAGTTTCATCCTATGTGATGTTTGGTTTTCATATCGAAGGTAATCTCAAACCAAGTTTGAAGGCAGGAGTGAAAACATCATAAACCACAGGAAAGGGAACGCAGGTGCTTTTGCAATGTGTTCCTCCAAAGGAGGGGCACATTTCTGGGTCACTTTTTAGAGAAGCAACAACTTCCAGGAATGTTCTCACTCAGGCACAGCAGGGGTATACTTTTTTTTTCTTGAAAGATTTTATTGGGGAATTGGGGGAGGGGAACAGACAAGTTGCTGTCCTTTTGTTCTTCAGTCTAGTTGTGGAGGACGTTGTTTCACTGGCCCAAGTTGGCACCATCATTGCGCTCTTCCCGGGCGAGGCAGATCAGTCGCCAGCTTCTGGACGGCCGCTCACTGAGGCTGCTGGCCGCTCACGCTGGCTGCCGGCTACACACAGTAGCTTATGGCAGCCCACTGCAGCAGGGGCTGCAGCCTACACCATCGCCGTCGACCCACAGCAGCCCAGCTCCAGGTTGAGCTGTTGTTCAGCATCTTAGCTGTAGAGGGCAGTGTCACTGGCCCTCATATGTGGGATCCGAACCGGGGCTCTCTGGCATCCCAAGCCAGCTCTTAACCAACGCGCCACTCGGCCGGCCCCAGGGATATACTTTTATTTCAATAACACTGATATGGCACTTACTATGTGCAGGCACTTTAACTGCATTATTCCCTCACTGAGGGGAACGGTGAGTCGTAGATACATTTCAGGGAAAAGTCCAGGGCACAACTATCTCCTCTGGCTGAAAGTGAAATGGAGCAGATGAAAGATGCTTTGTGGGTCAAGGTGCTGGCTCTGGAATCAAGGCCAGAATGTGGCTGGTGCCTCTACTATGGCTGCATGACACTGACCTCTGATGGGAACTGTCCTGACTTGGGTAGGGCGTGCTTGCAAGAGCCACATCCAGTCAGCATGCCGGGGCTCTGGGCAAGGTCCTAGGAGTGGGACTGTCGGAGCCAAGAAGAGCACCTAGGTCCAGCTCTCCAGGCCATACTATCTGAGGGACCGAGGGTCAGGGAAAGCAAAAGGAGCTGAGGGGGAGCTGAACTCCCTGCGGGAAAAGTTTCAGGCTTAGACCAGCAGGACCAAGGCTATTTGGGGTACGAATACTGGGAACGTTATTTCAGAACCTCTTTTCAGCATTCTAGCACATTGCTTTTATAATTTTCTGACACCAAATGGAAGGCCTAGTATCTAGGAATAGAACAGAATATTCAAATAAAAGAAAAATAATTTATAGGTAGTATCAAGCTCTTGATTAATTGCAAGCAATTAATTTTACCTTGTAAGTTTTAAATCAATACGTAACTTTCTCTTTTTCTCCTGGGTCTGATAAATATCAATGGATTGCCTCTCCTCTAAAGTCACTCTTCAATACATGCTCTGTGATAATGGATGTGAGTCCTTTAAGCGTTTTCCCTCTACAGTATGTTAAGCTTTCTCAGTAGGGGGCGCTGGAGAGGCACTGCAGGAGGAAGCCGGCTTTTAGCAGTTAACGGTGGTGGTAGTTGGGTGGACAGTGGGAGGACTGCGGTGTGAGAACATCCAGTGATGCTCTTGTCTCAGAACCTGCCGGGAATGTGCAGTCCCTTGGCAACCTTCTAGCCCTGGCCCAGCGTGGTGGCCACCATAACACAGCTCCATCCACACTCTCTCCTTGAGCTTCAGGCTTCCTGTCTACACTGGTGCCCCCACTCCCTCTGCTTGTCTACCCCTTTGGAGTTTTGTCTCCCGCGGCCCTTCTGAGGCCGTGGCCCTCCCTACATGGACACCACGTGTCCTCCTGTCTTCAGGAGAGCCCACGGTCCCCCTGCATGCCTGCACAGCCGGCCTCCCACCTGCCCAGTGACTCCAGCCCAGCTCTGGTCTGGGCAAACCAGCGAATTTCCCTGACACCAGTGGGCTGCAACAGCACCTTCTCTGGTGAGATCTGAACCCCTTGAGGAGGGGATCCCCTTTCAGCTTGTCCTTCCTTGGATATTCTCTGCGAGCCCTAGAGCATCTTCTAGAGTTCCAAATTTCAAGCTATGATCGAAAAACAGTAACTATGAGATATAAATGCTAGGCAAAGTACCTGATAACAAATTTAGCACTCAAAGGAGTTGGTTATTAAGATTATTAATACAACAGAGACCTTATTATCCCCATTTTACACATGAGGAAATTGAGGCTCAGAAAGTTCAAGTAACTTTCCAAAGTTACATAGTAACTAGTGGAGCTAGGATTGAAGTGTGTGTGTGTGTGTGTGTGTGTGTGTGTGTGTGTGTGTGTGTGTTCTT
>NW_017731419.1:1186100-1201996 GCF_001890085.2 Hipposideros armiger
GAATCCACATATAAGTGAGATCATATGATATTTGTCTTTCTCTGACTGACTTATTTCACTTAGCATAATGTTCTCTAGTTCCATCCATGTTGTTGCAAATGGTACTATTTCCTTCTTCTTTATAGTTGAGTAATACTCCATTGTGTAAATGTACCATAATTTCTTAATCCAGTCATCTACCGATGGGCATTTCAGTTGTTGCCTCTTGTTCTTTGGAGCTAATTGGTATAGTTTTGATAGATGTTTTTATTAGAATAAAAAGTTTGTGGAGACAGTGAAAAATATGAACCTCAATTGAGTTTCCTATTTGTCTTGCTTATCTGAAACCTGAGCTTCAGAGTCAAAGCCCAATTGTTCAGATTATCTTATCCAGTTCAACCAAGTCAGATATATCCACGGCACATCCTTGACCTTTTTTATAGCCACTGCAGGCGTCAGTCATTTGAACAATACTTCTGTACCTTTTAAAACCAGAGCAGGAAGGATTGTACTAATATAAAAACTAACTGAAACCGGATCCCAAAAAGAAACAACAAAAAAAGCCTTTTTATGCCCGTAACCATACATGCTCTCTCATCACTAAAAACTAGGTAGCTTATATATTTTCTTATGCTTCAAAAGCCAAGGACTTATAACTGAATTCAGTGCACATGTACAAACAATATAAATGATTGATACATCTATTTCTGCATTTTTTCATACTCTTTAAAAGGGCTTTTCTTGTATTTAAGATATTTTTTTACTTATATTTTTTCATAGTGTGCAGTTCTATAAACAGCCTCAACCCTTTTGGGAAAAAGTTAGATTCGGGACCCCTTCTCAGGGAGGCTGAAATGATGGAGAAACTGACCTTCAGTGATAGCTATGGTCAGCCTGGCTTGTAAGGAAGCCAGTCCGGCAGGTCCAGACTCAGCCCTGCAGGAATAGAGGGGGCTGTCCCCCTAGTGGTGACGTTGGCAGATGCAGCAGGGCCTGTCTGGTTTTCTCCAAAGGCTAAAGGAGGGAAAATTCCTGCTCCCAGCCCCTGAGACTCAGCCCTCAGCCCCCAGTGAGGTTGAACCCAGAGAGGGGGAGCCTGTGGCAGAGGCATGGAGCCAAGGATGGCGTCTGCTCCCACATTCCCTCATGTGGAGGGCTGCAGGCACAGACAGCAAGGCCCAGTGGTGGTGGCTGAGGTCACTCGTGGTGGAGGCATTCACCTCTGTTGCCCAGGCCTGTGGCTGCCAGGGCTCTGATTGTTCACTAATGCCCAAGGCACTCCCAGCCCACTGCCAGTTCACTCAACCTGCTCTGGCTCCAGAGCCCCCCGCCCCGCCCCCGCAGTCTAACCTCTGTCTTCCAGGCACAGAGAGACGATTAACAAGGAGCGTGTGCTCAGGAATCCAGGTGCAGAGAACAGCTGAGAACTCTGCTCCCAGGAAAGGGTCTCACTCATCCTCTGGTTTTACTTCTCTTTCAACCTGGAGGGTTTATCTCGCACCTGCCTCTCAACCCCCATAGTATCTTACGCCGGTGCCTTTCACTGAATGCTCGGCAGCCATGGCTGTGGTTCTCATTTGTTTCCTATATGGAGCATAAGTGTTTCTGACATCGCCTAATAGTCTACGAGTATGCCAGATTCTGAGTCCAGGTTTGCTCTTAAGGGACTGGGTGACCTTGGGCGGGACAACTACCTCTTCAGGCCTCAGGTGCTTCTTTAAAAGAGGGAAACAAAAAATGAAAAAAGAAAGGACACCGGATAACATAACGCAGATCACAGAGCGCTGGTCCTTAAGTGGGCGACACAAGACACTAAATCTATGGGTTGTTAGGAAGTATTAGGAGAAAAAAAATATGTCTGCGATCCAAGGACCTTGATAAATACTGGATTAAGCAAAGTAAGGCAAGTTTCTTTACTGCAGGACTTTTCAGTGGTCTAGGATGACCTCACTCACAGTCTTGCAAGAGGCCGGATAGCAACCATGATGATGCGGGCACCTGAGCCAGGCATCTCTCATCCTTCAGTAAACTAGCCCGGATGTGTTCACACAGCAGACACAAGGGCCCTGAACTGGGTGCATCTCACAGTGCATTCACCTGAGTTCTCTCTTAACCAACTCACTGCTCTCCCTATCCTGATGCTCAGACCAGCCTGCCCTTCAGCTTGACAGGTCTTTCTCTTCTTCTGACCCCCTCATGAGTGTTGACCATCTACGCCCCTCCCTGGCTTGCCAAATTTGACAGGTAAAAATACTGTATATCCTGTTAGAATATTATATAAACAATGGCAACAAAATTTTGTAGTATAAGCATGTCCCAAATATTGCATGGGCTATACTTACACTAAAAGGTTATTTGTTGAAATTCAAGCTTAACTGGGCAGCTTGTAGTTGATCTGGGAACCCTCCCCTCCGGCAACTCCGCAGGCCAGCCTCCAGAGGCAAGAGGACCTGCTCCTAGGATGCGTCAATGACCCTCTGTAACCAGTAGGGGGCAGAACAAGCCTTTGGGTCGGTGGGTGTGTGACAACCACCTTCTCAGTGCTTCTCTCTTGTAAGTGGTGGGTGATAAAATGTAGACTTAGGGAACCACCCATTGCCTGAGAGATCCCAACTACTTTGAGAAACATTTGCCCTTCAAACATGAAGATGATCAAAGCATCTCTATAGACTCATGATTCAATGTTGCCTCATTAATCTTACTCTATTTGGTGCTGAAGTCATGAGACTTCTCTGCCCAGGCTCTCCTGATATTATTTAGACATTTAGTAGTCTGAACATTTCATAGACACTTCAAACTGGTGGCCCACAAACTGAACTTGAGACTTGGACTTGGGAACTTGGCCACTGGGTGCAGACCCCATAGGTTAAAATGTCAGTCGAGGAACACACTCTAATCTCTGGTTCTCTCTCTTCCCAGGAGAAGGCTCAGCTATCTCACTCGCTTTCTAACATCCCCATATACCTACCAGAGCCCTTCAAGCAGGCTTGGTCATCCTTTCCTTTAACTTTGGGGGGAGGGCTTTCTTTTTACATGGGCAGCCAGGGTAGGATAATACCCTGTCACACATTTAGCATGGGACATATTGCCTTTCAGTCTGTTTCTGGGTACATCCCAACCCCACACTCCCTCATCCCCTCACCTGCCATTGGCTTTCTGTCTTGAAACATCATAAGAACAAGATTCCAGATTTGGGGTTGGACTTTGGGTGGAACAGGCCCTGTGGGTCTGAGGCGTATGTCAGCAGGTCCAGTCCAGGTGACCAGGGCTCTGTGATGATACTCGTTCAAAGCCACAGGAAATCCTTTTGCATCATGTTCAGACATCACTGCTGGGAAATTCATGGGTGTTTCCAGATCTTTGCCCTGTTACAATCTTAATAGCACACTGGTTTCCAACACGTCAGTGAACAATAAAACCCTATTCTACAATTTTGAGAGCTCCAGAAAAGAGGTAACAACATTTCTTATCAGCAAGGGTCATCTCACACACTAGAGTTGACGTTGGGGATTGCAGATGAGTGCAATGGGGTTCACCAGAGAAACAAAGCCAATAGGAAATACCTATATGTCTATAGCCACGTCTCTATCTCTATCTCTATCTCTATCTCTATCTCTATCTATCTGATGGAATGACATGGAATAGCTCAAGTAATTATGGAGGCTGGCAAGTCCAAAATCTGCAGAGCTGGCATTCTAGTTCAGAGTCCATCAGGCAAGAGGGTTCTCCCTTATTGAGGGAAGGGGCCAGCCTGTTGTGCTATTCAGACCTTCATCTGATTAGACAGCGCCCACCCAAGAGCATCACAAGATCTTTAAAAATATAAATTTTAGGTAGCTGTTGACTTACCGTGAAAGTAACTGGGTTCTTCTAGATGGTTAAAAGGTCCACGTGGAGTATAAATACATCTGGAACCTCCAGTTGCAAAGAATCTCACTGAAGTCACAGGTGATTAACAGTGACAGCTTAAGAAGGGAGGGAGGAAGCAACACAGTAGACGGTCACTCACAATGATGCTTCTGTGGAGAAAAGCCCCGGGGCTTTCACTCTTGTGAGGCTCCGCAGTTTCAGCCCTGATCCCTGGGACAGAGGCTTTCTTTTAGTGACACGGTGTCACAGCAAATGTCCCTGCAGCAAGAATGGTCTTGCCCTCCAGGAGGCCTTTCATACCCAGGCCAAGCACCCGGAAGCGTCTCCATCCACACCTTTGGGTTTTGAAGACGTGCTGCCTACAGGGTTTCACTGGGAGGGGTTGCGTCTGACACCTGTACCAGTGGCCACTTGGGATTTGAACATTCCCCAGAGATGAGCTATGCTCTGAGGAAACAAAAGACAGCCTTGATGGCTGGGGCAGCCAAAAGGATGGAGTGGGAAGAAACAAATGTACATTGAGCACTTACTGGATAACACCAGCACTTAAGGCTTCACACTCATGACCTCATATGATTTTCACAATTCTATAAAATGGATTTTGTACTTTCCATGTTGCAGGGGGAAGTGAGTCACAGAGGGATCAGCAATGTGTCCAAGGTTGCCCAACCAATGGGAGGGTGTAAGAATTCGCTAGAGTCCAGAAGTCTTACTTCCGCAAGGAGAGCGGGAAGGAGAAAGATTAAAGAGAAGCTGCTATCTGCACAGCTTCGAATAAATCGGAGTCCCTCCCACTAAACCCACTCACAGCTTTCTGGACCTTTATACCATGTCCTTCAGCAAGCTGTTTCCTTCCCTACCCCTGAGTCTTTACCTCGAAATTCTACCAGGTAACATCACTTTCCCCCGGAGGGGGGAGAAATAATTTTCCCTCTACGCTTCTAAGTTCTTCTGGCTGGTCTAATAATCAAATTGACATGAGACAGATTAACAGAAGACAATAACTACATGTATTACATATGTACATATGGGGTTTCCATACAAATATGGGACTTGAGGACAAATGAGGCAGTAGAGGCTTCTATGCCATTCTGGACGGAAGAGAGAGAGGCAGGTGTCTGGGATGTCAAAGGGAAAGCCGGCCATTCACAGGTAGCTGAGAAAGAGCAGAGATGTGGTGAACCAATCCTTGCCGGGCCGCTGGAAACAATGGGACACAGAAGGGAGCCGAACAAAAACACTGTATTCCATTCCTCTCTGCCACAATTAGTTTATATTATGCTAACCTTAAAGCACGCTTTTCTGTCAGAATTCCTTTAGGCAGGTGAGGAGGAGGGTCAAAGTTTCTTTCTAGTCTTGTTTCTTAAAAATAACCAGCTTAAAATCATCAATATCCCAAAAAGGCATATTTTGAGGTGGCAACCTCTACTTCCCTTCACCCCTCACAGCATTAAGCTAGTAAAGGGGTTTTGCTGCTTATTCTGTGCCAGTCTGGTCTCAGGCAAGGTCAATGAATAGACGAGTGGGAGTCCCTGTCCACGTTAAGCGCTTCTTAAACCACCAGTTTCCACCCGTGCTTGTGGGTCTTTGCCTACAGTCTCCCCAAATGCTTCTGCTTGTGAGGTTTCTTCCCGCCCCTCCCCGCTCTGCCCCTGAGAGCCAGGTCCCTGCAGAGTAGCAGCCAGGAGGGAGTGGAAGGGTGGCTTCTGAGGTGCGCTCCTAAAAGGAGGCGTGGCAGAGAAGTCAAGGATAGGGGCTACGGAGCCCTCTAGCCTGGGTTCCAATCCAGACTCTGTTATGGGCTAGCAAATTGTGCCTTTGTTTCCCCACCTGTAAGATGGAGACATAGCAGAGATTACTTCTCACAATTACTGGGAGTGCCACATGTGTTGATATCTGTCGGTTGCCTGTAAGTGTCCAGGACATAGTAAGCGCACAGTGTACTTTTGCAAGGAGACAATGGGCATAGAGAGGGAGACTTAAGGGGGGCTGTTCAATGGTTCTATGATCACTAATACCTTTAGACCACTGACCACCTGAGATGGCAAAAGAGATGATGGGTGGTGGGGGGGGGGAGGGTAGCTTCCAATCGTAGTTTCCCTTCATGGGAAGGATTAAAGGGAGCACATTACAACTTCAGCTTAAACCCAGCTTCACCGCCGAGCGCTCCGCTTGGTCACCATCAGAGGGTCTTTCCTGGGTGTGCTCTTGTCCATAGAAAACTTGACCCCACTGCTCTTGTATAGTATATACTTTACTTGCTTGTTGTGTTTACTCTCAGTTTTCCCTCACTAGATGCAGTCCCCATGAGGTCAAAGCTGATTGTCTGTTTTGTTCACTGCTCTATTCCCAAGGCCTAAAACAGTACTTGGCACATAGTAGGTGTTCAATAAATCTGGGTCAAAGCAGTGAATGTGTGTGCCCCAATAGCCTACATACGGCCTGTGTCATGACTGTCTACACACTTTAATGTAAGTACTTGTTCAATGTCCATCTCCCCCGCAAGTCTGTGAGCCCATGAGGATGGGTGTCTGTCCAGTTCCCCACTCCACTCTCAGAATCTTCCAGAATGCCTGACCCAATGTAAGATGTTTGATTAAGAATCTTCTTTCTTTAATATTTTTGGCTTGCACGTCCCTTGGAAAGTCAGCCACTTGTTTCTGCAGGAGCCAATTCCACTCTGGAGAGGATTTGGGCAGATCTTCAAGTGTCTGAATATAGCTATGGCTCAATTTTTAGTTCAAAGCAACAGAGAGGCTTTGTGCATGGCCGGTTGCCCAGGATGTGGGATGGGCTTTCTGTAGTGCCTTCCTTTCTGATAAGAGACATGGTGTCCACAGACAGGCAGAGCAGGGTGGGGAGGGGTTGTAGAGGGTCAAGGGGGGCTGTCTGTGACGTGGGATCGTGCATGCTGGTGGCCTGGTGGAAGAGGGATGTGGGGAGGGTCAGAACAGGGCATGTGGCCAGGGCGGACCTCACAATGCAGTACCTTCCTGCCAGCCCCTCACCCTGGTTTCGGTCTTACCCACACCCTGCTGTCAGGTGATTTCCCCACTCACCACTTTATCTACATCCACACCTGCCCACGAGCCTACAGATACTCCCCACTGTCGGCAGGACAAAGTTCACACCTTTACCCTGGCATCCAAAGCCTCCAGCCTTTTACCTCCCAATAGCTCTCCAGCATTACCTTCCCCTGTGACACTCCATGAACTTGCTATTGCTGAAAAACTGGTTTTCTCTTGTTTTATCAGAATCCACCCTTTTCTTTCTTTCCCTAGAGTCTGTTGCCCACAGCATGTCTCCCCTACCCTGCCCCAGACTGTCTTACCCTCTTTCCCTTTATTTAAGACCCACCTGATTTTCAAGATCCAACTCAGGTCTCACCTACGTGGGGTGGGTGTTGGGGGTTGCTGTCCTACCACTGATGCTTTTTTGTATGACTCCTTCCTATACCTGCATCACCTATTGCCACCCTCTAAGTCCTGGCACTGACTTCCTTGTGGGGACGGATGTTGTCACATGCAACACACACACTGCAGCTGAGTTGCCATACCTTTGTGTTTCCCCACTAGTTTCAGGAAGATGCCTCTCTAAGCCTGGAGGGACACACTTTTGGGAGTGGACCTTGCAACTTCTGAAGGATGTTCCATTGCAATCAAATACTGCTCCCAGTCCATCCCACTAACCAAATATGTGGCCAACACCCATTGCCACCTGGCCATGTTGACCCTCCCACTTCCTTCGATCTTGAGTTGCCCTTGGGCATGTGATCTCCCATGTTGGATTGGCCCATCCTCGCACCACCTGCTCTTCGGGGAATATCAGGTGGAGCCTAAGGCCTCCCTCTTGCCCTGGCATCCATCTCCGCTGAAGGTGATCTAGCCACTGACATCTGGGCAATGACATTTCAGGATGACCTCACTTTGCCATACAGCCAACATTGGCCACTGTGAAGGGAGAGACTCGCTTATTCCTCCCGATGTCCTTTGTGCCTTTTCCTGGGACTCTTCCCCAGTAGACACTTGGGAAAGACCCGCAGTCGTGATGGTGGTGGGGGATAGCTCCCAGAAGGCCTTACCATGAGGCTGCTCTCATTTTCAACCTTCTAACCATAGTTGACACCAGATTCAAGGAAATTATAGAGCAAATGGCTAGAATGGAGTGGACCCTCTTTAAGCATTGCTGTTCGGTGTTCACATAACCCAAGGTCAACTTTATTAGGATCTTTGCACACTGATGAACTGGCCCTCACAGCCCCCCATGATGTAGGCTGGTGCTGGCTCCCTGTTTGGTTGGTGGGGGAGAAACAAGACACCCCCTGGCCTCCGACCATGTCACCCTGCCACTGGGTTGACGACTTTTCCCAGGAACAGTAAGCTCTGGGTGGTCACCTCCCAAAGGAGCACCAGGAAAGGCCTGTTGAAATGGGTGGGTGGGGCCGATGTCATGTTCAGAGACTGGGGCTGGGAGAGGAGGCCTGAGGCAGCCCCTGCCTCGGTTCCCCGCTCACTCATGTCCACTGCCACCTTGTGTGACACCTAGAAAGAGAAAAGAGGGCACAGACAGCATCAGCTCAGGGCACCTCAAGGGGACAGATTCCACCTTGTACAATGCTGAGGAGATAGAGGCAGAGTCACCCCATCAGGCCTCACAGGCCCTGCCTCCCAAGACAGACACTCAGGACTATATTTCACTTTCCTCTTCTCCCCACTTCTCCCCCTCTGTCTGGGGGCTCACCCTGAGGGTGTGTTTGCTCTTTGATGGGGAAACAAATGGGCTTGAGCCAGACTGAGGGCCGCCAAGCATGCACCAGGCTGCAAAAACCCAACAGCATCTTTTAGGACACCTGGGTGTGAGCGGCCCAGGCCTGCATGTCATTCTCTGTTGAGAGCTGCGCTCACCCTCTCTGAGCCCCAGTTTTCTCATTTTTAAAGGGCTTGTTCAGCCTAAATCAACGGTTTTCATGAACTCAGTGGGACTAGGCTGTCTGGTGTGCCAAGACCTCTACTGACCTCTGTGAGAAGAATTCCTTTTTTCAACAAAGTCCATTGTTACACAACTTAAGAAGAAAGGGTTCTGAGGCTTTAAAAAAGTTGAAAAACTTTGGCCTTGATGATCCCTTTCATTTCTAAAAAACTCCATGAAGAGATAAATCTGGCATTTAAGGTCACCGTGAATAGTTCCCTTCTTGCCCACCCTCTCCGCCGTAGGTGTGCATGCACACACACACAGAGCACATCCCTGTTGTCTTGGTTTCACATCCCAAGTCTCAGCTGGTCTTTCCCAAATAAAAGACAGAATACTTTCATTATGAAATTCCTAGCAAAGACTCAAATGGCAATCACTGAGTATTCTAAAACAAAAAGGGTAACTGAAGAGAATGGAAAGGCTTTGCTGCCTTCCTTCCTGTGGAAAATTGCATTACTGTTCCCCCGTATTAACTCTCCCTTCCCATTAGGGATTATTATTATTTTTTTTAACTTTATTGGGGGAACAGTGTGTTTTTCCCAGGACCCATCAGCTCCAAGTCAAGTTGTTGTCCTTCAATCTTAGTTGTGGAGGGTGCAGCTCAGCTCCAAGTCCAGTCGCCATTTTTAATCTAGTTGTGGGAGGCACAGCCACCATCCCATGCGGGAGTCAAACCGACAGCCTTATTGTTAAGAGCACGCGCTCTAACCAACTGAGCCAACCGGCCCGCCCCCCATTAGGGATTATTGATCCTTGCTCGTGCCCTGTGACTAGCACTGCCCCTGGCAGGAGGGGAACACAAACCCACCCCACTGATGTCTGTCTTGATGGTGGGACTTGTGTTAGCCAGTGGCATGGGAGTGGCCTTGACATAGGCTCTCTGTGAAGAGAGGTGTTAAGAGCCATCTTGCTTTTTTCTCACTGTTATGGGACTGGCATGACCCAAATAGGGGCCTCTCCTTTAACCTACATCCTGAAAGCCAGATCTGTGGCATGCCTCTAACCGGTAAAGTGAACAGGAAATACGCCTCTGTTCTGATAAGGCGCTGAGATTGCGGGGTTGTTGCTGCAGTGAGGCTGATGGCTACACCTCCTGTTCACGCTCCCGCTACTCTCTATAGCTCTAATAAAAGCAGACATAGTTTCATCGTCTGCCCTAACAGGAAGTAGAAGGGATGAAAACAAAGCTAGTCCCACACCTGGGGAAATTCTGGCTCCGTGGGTGACCCTGAATATGCGGCTACTCGATTCAGGGCTCTGTGTCCCTGCTCTGAAGATTATAGAGGGAGGTGGGAAGGGAGTTGCCCATGAAAAGAAGCCTTAAAGGTTGTGTTCTTAAAGAACCAGAACAGGAAAAAGAAAGGGGAGCTTGACTTTCAAACAAACACTTTATGTCCAAGGAGAAAAGACCCCCACCACACACCACACACACACACATCCACGTCACCACCTTACCCTGGAGATGGTTTTGTTGAGCTGCTCAGTGATTCCTGAGAAGTCAGCTTCCAAGTTGAATATGTCAGTGAGACCAATGTGGGGAAGTATTTCTTCTAGGTTGTATGTTCCAGAAATGGAAAACCTTGGCAAATGTAGATCCAACAGGCTGGAGAGAGAATCAGACAGAGGAGGGGGAGCTACCTCCTTACCTCTACTTCTCCTTCCCTGAGCTCTGGGAGGGAGAGGTGTTTCCCAGAGTGCAGAGAATCAGTCTTCCCACGATACTACCTGCTATGCCAGAACATTCCATGACCCAGAGCCCCCTTCTCTTCAGACCTTGCAGCCCTCTTATGACCTCTCGTGTATGGACCTGAGAAGACCTCTTCTCAGCCATCCGTCTTCATCTTCGGCACACTGATGGAGGGCTTTCTAGATGTCTGGCATTGGGCTAGGGTTTTTACAAAGTTTAACTGATCAAATCCACATGATAACCATGAGGGGAAATATTGTTCACATTTCCCACCCCGGCCCCCCATGTATGATTCATCAGCCAGTTCTGTTGGCCAAACTTCTGAACTGCATCCTAAATCCACCTATCGGCGACCCCCCTGACACATGCCACTGTCGTCTCCCACCTGTCTGAGCTTCAGGGATCTGATGAGAGATGGCGTATATAGAGTGTGGGCACGAAATCAATAGAATAACTCTCCTTCCTGTGACTGGCATGCCTTTCCCATCAGATCACCACAGTCCTTGTAGTTTCTTGCGACACAGAGAAAAGCCGTCCTTTTCATCTCGGGATTATTCTTCTTACTTGTTATTCTTATTATTCTTACTTACTTCTTACTTATGCCCAGTCTGACAGTTACTGGGCACCTGCCAGCTTGGCTAGTTAATAGCCAGTCTGGAGACTTCTGCCTCCAAAGAATTCAAATTGGAGACCCTAATTCAGGTTAGGGAATCGTTGCCAGCTTAACTCCTGGGGGCAGTACGAGGGTCCAGATGCCTGAGTAAAGTGGGAGGCAGTTGAAGTTGGGGGTTAAACTGTGAAAAGGAGGAAACAGAGGTGGAGAACAGGCAGTGCTTGGGGAGCAGGCCTGCCATGGCGGCGATTTGAGTAGAAACTAGCAGAAAGTGGACAGCCTAACACACAGTAGGTGTTCAAACAATATAAATGAAGAATGAACAGTTACCAGGAAGTGTGATTTCCTTGCCAGGTTAATCTTCCTCGCAGCCCAATGGAGGGAGAGCTGGCAGTCTGAAATTTTCATGTCTGAAAATCCATTAAAAATGCTGCAGTAATATTATAATGCTGACACAAGAATTGGTAACAGGAAGCATCTGGGATTTAGAAAAGTAAGTTGGGTTGGTCTTGCTTCTTGAAGGTCAAAGTGAGAGGTCAAAACAGACCCTTCCTGAAGGAAAATCTATTGGTCTAGAATTCTTCGGTACTTCTTCCTAAGAGGGGAAGGGGCCCACTCACCCCAAGGGAGCTTGACTATGGGGCTGGAATCAGAAACCGACCAGAGCTAAGGAGATTCATAGACAACAGGATACTCCCTTACATCCTGGCCTCTGTCCTTGGCTGTATCTTTTATTTGGTACTTGAATCTCTGCCCAAACACAAGACACCCTTTTCTGTCTCTGCTACTTCAGCGTTATTGGGGTGCTGAGGGAGGATTCCTGTGGACATAAGGGTGACTGGTGCCTATCAGGTGGTGGTAGATAACGATGACTATCAAGAGATTGAGTCTATACACTGTCCCTCGAATCTGGTGGGTTCTGTGACTGCTCTGACCAAAAGGATGTGGCAGAAGCGACACTTCCAAGCCCAACCTTAAGAGAGCAGATGTTTTCACTTCCTGTCTTTTGGAACACTCCTTCTTGGAGCCCTGAGCTGCCATATAACAATATCAACTACCCTGAGATGCTACACAGAAGACCAAGTTTGCTTTGTGGAGATGCTGCATTGAGACAGAGAGATGCCTGCTCAGCCTTAGCTGTGCCAACCACCCAGCCCAGGCACCAGACATCCGAGTGGAGGAGCCCTCAGAACTCCAGCCTGGCCACCATCTGACTCCTCCCACACAGGAGAAACCCCAGGTCAGAACTGCCCAGTTAGGCTGGTCCACCCACAGAATTGAGAGATAATAGATGTTTTTTCAAGCCATTCCATTTTGAGGTGGTTTGTTATGCAACATGAGGTAATTACAACTCAAGGCTAGATTTCATCCTAGAGCACCCCATAAAGGAAGATACATCCCAAGAAGGGGTTGGCTTGTGAGGGGGGTCCAGGCAAACCAGAGAAGACTGAAATTACTGTGAGAAAACCACAAACCAAAAAGCAAGTGAGACAGAAGGGGATAGGACTGGGGTCCCATAGAACTGGCACTTTGATTTTACAGTGTTCTTCTTGGTATTTAATTTCTTTAAGGAATGTTTTGATTAAGAAAGATGTACTTAGGGCCGGCCGAGTGGCTCAGTTGGTTAAGAGCTCACTCAAGAGTGCGAGCTCTGAGCAACAGTGGTTCGATGCCCGGCCCGAGCTGAGCTGCCAACAGGTGGCAGGATGGCTCAGCTAAAAAAAAAAAAATGCACTTTTAAGATATACACACTGTTCTGCGGGTGTCATAATTATTCTTAATAATTGTCCTTGATCTGGTTTTTATGCCTTCACTTAATCACCCTCTAATAGTAAGTTATTATTTGGGGGACGGGAGAAGCAAGAGGAAAGGAAATTGGCAGAAAGATGGTTGGGGAGGATAATAAGATTAAAGCCCGGTGAGCCATTCTCATGCACCAGGCAGCATTCCCATATTCTCTACGTATTAACTCGATTCATCTTCCGAGCAACCCAACATGGCGGCTCTTATGGCCTCATTTTACAGAGGAGTAAACCCGAGGCCCAAAAGGTGAGAAAATTACCCAAGATTACACAGTTGGTTAAGGGCAGGACAGTCAGCCTATCCCAGGGGTTGGGCTCTTGCGATTGGAGGTGACAAGATCTGCTCGGGTTCTAGGACAAGGTCTGTAGGGGTCCTTTCTCTCTGGCACTTACCTGGGCAGGAGCAATTGGCCCCATTTTCTCAGGGTCTCAGGCTGCAGAGTGGCCTCCACCTGCTCCATTTTCCCCGGGTCAGGGAGGATGAGCAGGGCCCGGGCGTTTCCGCTGTATTCTATCTGGAGGACGGTGCAAGCCATCTCCTGGTCGTAGAAGAACCTGTGCATTTCCTTTTGATGCATCATGGGGATGCGGAGGGAGGTCCTCTGATCCACAAAGAAGCTCTCTTGCTTCTGGGTCTGGTAGTGATTGAAAGGATGCTTCCACTTGGCTTAGGACAGAAAACCCACAGAGCCATGAGAGCACAGTTCCAGAGAGCAGCTCTGGGCAGGCATAGGCTAAGACACACTGGTTTGGTGACTTCCTCTTGGGTATGTAAATATGAGGCAGAGAAGTGGCATGGATACAGAATCAGGAGGCCAGAGTTTAGGCCTGCTTCAGCCGCTCAAGCAAGTCCCCAGGGTGTGAGCTCTAACGGCCTATGATTTTGTTCCATTTCAGAGCAACCTAACTTTCAAGAGGCAGAAAGGTAGTATTTCAATCTACTAAGCACCGTCCATGTGTGAGGCATGATCTCTTTATATCACTATCATAATTACTATTAAACAAATATGATCTCTATGTCAGAGACGAGAAATTGCATCTCTATGAATTTATGGAAACATTCCAAATTTTAAGAGCCATAAGTGGTAGAGCAGAGATTGGGCCTGCCTCTGGCTCCACAGCTCAGGTTCTTTGCAAACATTGAGTTGACAAAGCTGCCTCTAGACAAGAACAGCTTCTATAGAGAAGCTGGAGGGCCACCTTCTACCTCCCAACTCCCTAACAGTCAAACTGGAAAAAAGAAAGAATTCAGTTAATGAAATGTAACATATAATGCAAAAGCCCATTAAGGTATAGTGAGAAATGCAGAATTTGGTGGTCACCATTTTGTTCATGTGTGCAGTATCTTCTCTTTCTACTTATAATCTCCACCCACAGCTACCTCCTGACTTGGCCTCTTGAAAGCACTGGTCTTGGTGATAGAAGGAAGGGGCTGGCTCATCCTTTCTACTGCATCCATACACAATCAAGGACCAAACAGTTCCAATTCTATCTCCCAAGCCACACCTTTATTCAAGGCCACCATCTCATTTACTTTGGACCACTTCAAGAACATCCTACCTGTCTCTACTCTCCCACCCTTACTCCCTTCAAAACATTTTCCAAATTGTAGCCAGCCTGATCTCTCTAAAGCAGATCTGGTCATGTCACTTCACTGCTTCAAACTTTCTGGTAATTCTGGGGTCCTACAGATAAAGTCTATGATTCTCAACATGGTTCCTGCTTAACTTTTCATCGCAACTCTCAAGTTCCCTCACCCCAGGCAATTCCTATTGGTTCTATGTCTCAGTCAAACTAAATTTGTTTCATTTCCTTGAAAATGCCATGGTATCTCTTCTGCTTGGACTTCTGCATATCCTGTGTTTTCAGTCGGAACCACCCTCTCTCCACCTCTCCTGCAGCTTCTTTGCCTAAGTAAATCCAACTCATGCTTCATGTCTCAGATTAGATTCCCTCTCTTCCAGGAAGCCCTCCCTCACTCCCCAAGTCTGGATAAGTGTCTCTTTTAAGAGCTCCAGGCATCTGTACCTACTTCAGCAGAGCATCACTTTCCCATTGAGTTGTAATTGCCTTTTTACTTATTTACAACTCACATGGTTTCTCACAGGGTGGGAAAACTGTATTTCATTCATAAATGTCCCCAAGGGGCTTGCACAGTTCCTGTGATGTAGTCAGTACTTAATATATATTCTTGAATGAATGAATGAATGAATGAATGAATATAATTCCTAGAGGCCTCAAGTATGAGACCTAAGTTAAGTCGAAATAATTTATTCAGCAAACTTTTAAGGCACACTTAGTCCTGTGTCAGATGCTGAAGAATCAAAGATGATTAAGACTCAGGCCTTTGAGAAGTCTGGTCAGGATCACAGACTGAATTAAAGCAGTAAAACCTGCTTTTTCTGCTTAAACACTTATATATTCTGGATAAAGTAATGGAAAAATAAACAAATAGTTCTGAGTTCAAAAACAAGAAGCAAAGCTTCCAGAAACACACCAAAAATGCATAGCTCTGATCTGGAGCTAACATCATCTGGCTCATGGGTTGTCAGAATCCATATACAGCTCTTCGGGGTTGGTGGTTAATGTCTTCTCAGGGGTAACTGATATAACTCAGGTCCACACTTGGAACTCAGCTCTCTACAAATAGTCAGGAGTTATAAAAGGCAATCCCTTCCTTACCTGGGAAGCCTGCATTAAAAAACTACCCAGCAGCCCAGAGATGAGATAGGACAAGTCGCCACATTTCCAAGGCCAGAGGGGTAAGAGTCACCTACTCTATGTTCTTTGTTTGCGTTACTCATTCAGTACAGGAGCTCTTCAACCTAGAAATTACTATAGAACCAGTGAAACCAATAGGACTAGACCAGAAGAAAATGTGAATTTGTCCCCCAGAGACATTTACACAGCAGGCCATAAGAATCTCTCTCTCTCTCTCTCTCTCTCTCTCTCTCTCTCTCTCTCTCTCTCTCTC
>NW_017731419.1:1202031-1218193 GCF_001890085.2 Hipposideros armiger
CACACACACACACACACACACACACACACACACTTTCAAAGTTGAAAATTTCAATCCTGTCTTAGAATCAATAGGGCCAACAAAACCAAGAATTCACAGTTGAAGACCTGCAGATAATAAACTAATCTGAAAGATACTTTTTTGAAGTGTGTTTTCTTAAAAAGCAAGGAATAAAAGTCATAAGCAAAGAACAAGTCATTATGACAAAATAATAGGTTGATCTGAGAAAAATAGGAATTCTTAAAATGAAAATACAGTCAGTGAAGTTGAAAACTCAGTGGATGGGTTAAACAATAGATTAGACATGGCTTACGACAGAATTATAAATGGGAACTAGAGCTGAAGAAACCACCCAGGTGGCAGCACAGAGATAAAGAGATGTTTTCTTGGGGCAGGAAGTATGAAAGATGGGTCTGGGGTGTCTTGTAGCACCAGAAAGTAGGAAACAGGGGCACATCAAAGGGACACAGGAACCAAAAGAAAGAGTTTTCAATGGCCAACTTTGGAAAATTTTGAGCAACACAGTAAAGTAGTATTGGATTATAATCCAAAGTATAAAATAAATATCATAACTTTATACTTATGAGTAAATTATTGAATAAGTGAATGTGGGAAAAGAGACAAATCTCCCCTGCAGGAGAATTCGCAACAATCGATGTAGGTTCTCCTCCCTCAAGGAGATGGGGCACAACTCCCTCTTTCATGAGTGTGGTATGTACACAGCAACTTCTTTCAAAGGATGGAAAGGGGGAAAATGGATAACTTTACAGTGGGGAAATATGACCAGCATTACCTCAGCCAAGGGACCAAGGTCAACATCAACATGGATAAGTCGTGCTGATAGTACATACCCTTGGCATGATGCGATAAGAATGGCACCTTACCTCTTTGGTTTTCCTCCCCAAGTCTTGTAATCCCAGTCTTAATCGTGGGAAAAACATCAAACACATCTCAATTGAGGGATAGTCTACAAAATACCTGGTCAATACTCTTCACAGTTGCCAAGGTCATTAAAAGCAAGGAAAGTCTGAGCAACTGTCACACAGCCTCTGGGGAGGCCTAAAAGGAGGGAACTAGGACCGGCAAAGCATTAAGAAGAAGCTGAACTGTAGGGCTGGCCGAGTGGCGCGATGGTTAAGAACTGGCTTGGGACGCCAGAGGGCCCCGGTTCGGATCCCACATATGAGGGCCAGTGACACTGCCCTCCACAGCTAAGATGCTGAACAACAGCTCAACCTGGAGTTGGGCTGCTGTGAGTTGCCGGCGACGGCGACGGCGACGGCGACGGCGAAGGCTGCAGCCCCTGTGGCAGTGGGTTGCCATGGGCTACCGTGTGTGGCCAGCAGCCAGCGTGAGCGGCCAGCAGCCGCTGTGAGCGGCCGTCCAGAAGCCGGCGACTGATCTGCCTCACCCGGGAAGAGCGCAATGATGGTGCCAACTTGGGCCAGTGAAGCAACGTCCTCCACAACTAGACTGAAGAACAAAAGGACAGCAACTTCTCTGTCCCCTTTCCCCCAATTCCCCAGCGCTGTTCCCATCCCCCCAATACCCCAATAAAAATCTTTTAAAACAAAAGAAGCTGAACTGTATCTGCAATGTCATATTTAAAAAAACAAAAATCTGAAACAAATGGTAAAATGTTAATATGTGTTAATTCTTCATGGGGGAGTGTGTGGTGGTTTTCATGTTATGCTCTGTATATTTCTGTGTGCTTGAAATAGATACTAATATACAAAAATAAAATAATTTTTTTCCAAAAAATGAAGTATTAATAGAAAAGTGAAATTGAGTGTATAACAAAAAAAAATAATCAGAATCAAAATAGAATAGAAAAAAAACATGGCAAGAGAAACCAAATGTTGGTAAATCGAGGCGTGGTATAAGCACATTATTTAAAAGGCGAAAGATTTATGCGATCTGAAGAGAAACCAGAGTATAAGCACACTATTTAAATGGAGGGAAGTAACTACCAGAAGAAACAGCGGTAAGACTTCAGGTCAGGTGCTTTTCAGGGGCAGGGCTGGAGAGGGTGGGGGTGGCAATAATTGTGCCCGAGCCAGGGCTCACCTTTGAAGAAGACGTAGTTCAAGAGCACCATGAGCGTGTCTTCGGTGAAATCCTGGAGGCAATCCACCACTCGCCCGTACGTTTGCTTTCTCACGTAGTCATTAATCTGCCTCCTAGTTGTAGCAGAGTCTGAGAAGTTAGCAGAAAAAGCAAAGGCCCCATACAGCTCCCTGATGTTGTCCAAAAAGTGCTGCCGGGGCTTCAGCTGCTTGTCCAGGAACAAGGAGCTGCCTACTTTCAGTTCAAGTTTGGGGCTGGGCAGGTCAAGGGTGTGGATGAGGCTCTGAAAGCCCTGGTGGATGTCGGCACGTGGGGTCTCCGTGAGGTTGAAGCCAAGGCCCTCTAGGATCTGAGTCGAGGTGTTAGCTTGGGCCCCAAGGGAGAGCAGGGCCAGGGTGGCAGAAATGCTCACAGGGGAGAAGAGGATGTTTCCTGGGGTTCCTTCGGCCAGCTGCCTATACAAACGCAAAGCGAAGTTGGTAATGGTGGGTGTGACCTTATGGTAGGCGGGGGCTGGCGCTGAGAGCTGAGCACTGGACGCTTGAGTCTTGGGCACCCCCAGACTCTTATCTCCATGGGCAGGAAAGGGCTGACAGTGGACGGAGACCAGGATCCCTGCTCCCAGCAGCCACAGCCATGCTGGCACCATCCTCTGAAAACAAGACGTCAAACACATCACTCTTCTGCATAAATAACTTCACAGCGCCCCATCGCGTACACAACAAACCTCACATCCAGACTGTATCCCACGGAAGGGACACGGGGGTCACGCAGGGATGAGGTGGGGGTGAGCACGCGGGGCTCCAGGCACTCCCCCAAGGCTTCAGTCCAAGAAGCAGCCCTTTATCTGCTTTATCTATAGATACATCTATAAGATTTTGTTGAGTAAAGGACTCTGGGCTATAAAATAAAAACTTGTCAATTCTCCCTGCCTCCCTCCCGGAACCCTCCCTGGGTCCTTCCTCCCTATCTTCTCTCCTCCCTCCTTTCTGCCTTCCTCCTGTCCCTTTTTCTTTCTTCTTTCTAGTCATTGTTTTGATCATTCACTAACTTTCAGGGATTGGGGTGGTGCTCAATACTCTGGAGCAATTGTTCAGGACACTGTGACAATGAGTGACGCTGGGCCGCCCTTGCACCTAAGTGTGGCCATTAACTCTAATCTTGGCAACTGGAGGGAGCTGACGAAGTGAGCAGCTGCTGGGACAGGCCCTCAGAGAGAGGGGAGCCCGCTCATCTCTGGCCTCCCATTAGCTGGAGTGTGGGTGTGGGGACCAGCCATGGGGACTCTGAGGATGAGGGTAGCCCGTGAAGGGTGGCAAAGCCAGAGGATGAATGGAGCCTCAGGGGAGAAATGAGAGAGAGATCAACTCAGCCTCCATCAAGCCTCTTATCTCAAAGACATGTTGTCACCCGAAGTGGCTGAAAACTCTATCTTAATTGGTGTGGAGGTTTGGGAAAGATTTCTGTCATGGATTGAATTGTGTCCCCTCCAAATTCGTATGCTGAAGTCCTAACCCCTACTATCTCAGAGTGTGACCTTGTTTGAAAATAGGGCCATCACAGGTGTAATTAGTTAAGATGAGGTCATTATAGAGTAGGGTGGGCCCTAATCCAATATGACCGGTGTCCTTATAAAAAACAGGAAATCTGGACACAGACCCACACTCAGGGAGAATGCCATGCGAGAGGAAGGCAGAGACCTACAAGCCAAGGAGCACCGAAGACCGCCAGCAGCACCAGGAGCTGGGAGAGGCCCGGAGCAGGTGCTCCCTCCAGCCTCAGAAGGAACCCGCCCTGCCGACGCCTTGATCTTGGACTTCCAGCCTCCAGAGCTGTGAGACAATACATTTCTGTTATTTAAGCCACCCCGTCTGTGGTACTTTGTTGTGACAGCCCCGGAAAGCTAATACACTATATCTCTTGGGCTTTAAGTTATAGAAGGAACCAGAAGAGCCTGTGGTCCACCTCTAAGGGGTCCAAGTGATGTGGGTGCAGGAGACCCCTTGCTCCAGGGCCAGGAATGAGCTCCAGCTTGAGGTGAAACTGTTAACGTTTGACTCTGTTCTCTGTTCCTGTCTGGTGCCCCCCTTTCCTTTTTGGGGCCTCCACAAACACATCCCCACATGCTCACAGAGCACACACCTCCACATTACCACTCAGACCCCCCACCTGGATGTCCCCAGTACGAAGAGTACTGTCCCTCTGCTCCTTTCAACACTGACCCTTCCTTCCACTGGCCCATTCCACAGCGGCTGCCCCCTGCCGACCACCCCATCCTCGGTGTTTGTCCTGATAACACTTGTGTCTTAATTAGCACCTTGAATACCTGTTGCCCAAACCAGTGGCCTGGATCAAGTACAAACGCTGTGGTAGTGTGGGAGAGATCCTATGTTTCAGGTGGTTCACGAGTGCCTGGCGCCCTAAATACCCTGCCAAACCCCAAAGGCCAGCTATCAGGAGGGATGAATGTAACCTCATTATCGGTTATGTTGAAACTCATTTGCTGGTCAAAGTACAGCGGGCCGTGTCCCAAGGCCATTGCCTCCCCCACCACAGCTTGCTGTGGGCTCACTTAATGCAGATTCCATTCACACTGAAAATTCTTTTGGGGGGGATTTGAAAGAAGTAGAACAATTTAACAATTGATCTGCCCCTGGGGAAAATGAGAAATATAACTATGATGAAACTAGTTCTAGTTTATTCTTTTTATCCCATTCTCTACCATGCTGCACCCCAAGTATTCCCAGGCTTCCGGAAGATTCTATTTCCCAAAGAGGACTGGGTTGTAAGCAGGGGGCCTGGGTTTGAAGCAAGGCTCTGCAGTAACTCCCTGTGATGCTGTGGAAAGGGACCTCCCTGAACTGCGGGGGTGTCCCCACCTGTAAAATGCAAATGGTACCTTCCTGGGGGTGGGGTCGCTTAAGGATTACAAGACATACAATGTATAAAGCCCCTGGTACAGGGAAAGTATGCAGTGTTATTTTCACCTCTTTCTACTGGTGTGATTATACCCAATTTCTATCTTTCTTCCTTTTCCAGAACGACCCCAGAGAATATTAAGAACTCCCATAATTAATTATAATATTCCCATTTATTGTTTATTTTGTGATGAGGATATTAGATACACTGTATCACTGGTTCCCAACCAGAGAAGTTCTAAAATGCAGAGGGAGGGATGAAAGTGAAGAGGGCGATGGTACTTTGGATCACCTCAAAGGTTGGAGAAAGGGGTGCTACTGGAGTTTAGTGGAAGAGGGAAAGCTCTAGAAATGCCAGAACAGTCCCATGTGAGGAAGGCTGGTCCTGCCGAAATGCCAGCAGTGCCTTTGTTGAGAGATACTTGTTTGGTGTCCTTTAATTGAATCCTTATTAGAACATTAAGACATGGGTATTTTTATCCCTGTTGTACCTATAGGGAAACGGAGACTCAGGGTCAAGACGAACACTGTTAAGAGGCAGGAGCGTGGTCAAAGTCCAGACGAGGGCTCTGAAGCATGACCCTTTTCATAGAACAGAGTTTCTAGTAACTTTGCTATAACAACGTTGTTATTTTGCTTCAGGATTTTTTGTCTAACTGCCAGAAATACTGGGAGTTTCTCTCTCAAAATTTTTTGAAGACCAAGTTTTCATGAAGTGCCTACTTCAAGCCTTAGAAGTAATACGTCATGATATTTTTCCTTTAGGGGACTTAGTTCTCCCATCCCCACTGTCAGAGAAAGAGAAGGAGAGGGGGGGGGGTGAGAAAATGAGAGGGAATGAGAGAGAGAGAGAGAGAGAGAGAATACACTCTCAGCAAGGTGTACTCTGGTACTCACAGCAAGGTGTCTGGGCTGAGGGCCCTGGGTCTTTAGCACTGCATCACATCCTACCCACAGGAAAATGGTGTTTAAAGATCACAGCAGCCTGGTCAATATTTGTCAGGTCAATTCCTGGAACCAGTGTGAAGACAGTGCGCAGCAAACAGGAAGGGACCTTTTTTCCGAAGGATCCGTCCCCCCTGCCTGTCCTACAAATGGGGAATTGTGATTCTGGACCCAGCTGGGTTTGAGGAGGGTCTGATATCAGTGATGAGGGCAGGGGGTCGTGATGCGGCGGCTGCTGACCCATGATGGGTGTCTTGTGTGTCCCAGGCACTGGTCTTTGAGGAAGACCCTCACAATCAGAGTGCGAGATGTTATAATAACTAAACTGACTGTGGTCACCATTGAACAATATGTGTAACTCAAATGTTCATGCTGCAGACCTTCAACGTATGCAGTGATGAATGTCCATTATTTATTAATAAAACAAACAAACAAAAAAGAATGTGACAGAGGCACAATCTCGCCTACTTTACAGATGGGAAACGGAGGCTCCATGACGTTAAATAACGTGCTTGTTATGTGGGTCAGGTGGGGCCACACTCAGGAGCTATGTCTGCCTCCCCAGCCAAAGCCCCGCCACCATACCACACCATTCAGTATTTTACTGATTCGTTAAATAAATATAGTCCATGCACAGAAAAAAAAAACTGGAAGGAAATTCAGAAAATAGAGCAAACTCTTCTCGCTTGCTATACTGAAAGCCCCATAAAGTGAGGTCATTGACTCTCGTTAGCCTATGTATCCCCCAAGATCTAGAACGAAGCCTGGAACTAAATGAATTCTTGTTTTTAAATGAATAAACCTGTAGGTGACGGAATTGAAGTGACTTTTATATTCTTCTTTGTAGGTTTTTGTGTTCTCCTAATTTCTCACAAAAAGCACGCATCTTTAAACAATAAAATAATGTTAAAAAGTAGAATTATTTAATCATATGTGTCAAGCAAAAGAAAAGCTTGTGCTGGTTGGCACAGTGGTTCCAATCAAGATGCACTTTTAAAACATAAAAGCTCCTAGGAGACTGAATCTTGTTCTCCAAGGGGTGGGGCTGGAGGTGCCTGTGGCTCTGGCCTGTCTCGTGTGGGAGGCACAAAAAAGCCCCAGGTGGAGAGAGAGGTACGAGGGCTCCTGGTGAGGTTCAATCAGTGTGTGCTGGAAAGGTGAAGGCCAAGGGCATTTGGGCCAGGCCCTGATGGAGTCTGCTACACCCACCAGTGGAGACCCTACTCCTGGGCTGAGAACCTCCTGGGTGTTTTATAAGAACACATTTGTGGTACGAGTACACAAGAGAACTGGTCTATGGCCAGAGTTCCTTTCTCATCTAAGAAGAATCCAGTTCACTCCTGGCTTGAGCATAAATTACCTGGCTCTTTACAGTAACTTTTCACTTGCTAGGGGAAGAAGAAACAACTCTGGGAGGCACGCATATTCAGTTCTTTGCCCTGCCTGGCTCCCCATAAGCTTCAAGAGGATAGAGTCCAGATTCTTCAGGAGGGCGAGAAGCCCCGTCATGTCCTGGTTTCTGAGCAGTCGGCCGTATGATGGCTCCTGCCCTGCTGCCGCATCCCATCACTCCCTCAGCCCCCAGTCTTCACCGCCTCCTCCATCCGCCTCATCTGAGTAGGGGAAAGGGCAGTGAGCAGTGGAGGGCATTGTGGTTGAGGGGGCAGTGAGTGGGAGGGCAGTGAATAGCAGAGGGAGGCGATTCCAGAAAAGAAGCACTTATGCTTGTTACACTGAACCTTCCGTCATCTTCCCTAAGGCAGGTACTACCTGAAACATGGCCAAAGAGCATCACAGCACCTACTGCCCTGAAACCACACTGCCCCTGTTTTCTGTTGGTTGGTTTGTTTAGATGCTCTTTGGAGGTTTTTTTCACCTGGCTTGATTAGAAAGTTAGCTGAATCTGCCTTTAGAGTAGAGTCACTTCTGCCCTGAGTGACGCTGTCGTGCAATTCTGTAATAATCATTCCTGATAGTGTGTGGTTGATGACTTGGCCTCTTGAAATCGTGGGTCAAACTAACGGCCAAAGTTGTTTACATCTACACCATTGTTATGTTTTTACAGGCACATGAAAATCGTATTAGAAACCCTCCGACCATAAGCCTCAACATCTGTGTGTCGCTTCCTGCCCCACGGGGGACATGCCCAGCTAACTACTTCCCACCACTGTGGTAAGAGAGGCTCGAGCCCATGTTTTGCCCTCACACCTCCTGGTGCTTCCTCGTGTGGCCCTGTGTGTGTGACATGCTCTCTCCTCCTGGGAGCTGTTAAGTGATGCAGTTCTCTCCAAGGCAGTTGTCTGTGCCTGTCATCTTACCAGACCTGATTAAAACACATCCGGGCACCTTCCAAAACCAATGCAAAGGAGAGGCATCTGAAGGGATGGAGAGAAGCGATCTCACCAACTTGACAGAATACGTTTTATGACGATCTCGTGCCTGCTTGCTAATGCAAGTCTGAGTGTGGGGGGCTGGAAAGCCACCTGAGGCTGGCTTTCATTGTAACGCGCCCCTAGGGAGTGAGACTGTGGGGAAGAAAGCTGACAGCCTTCACCCAGCCCTGACTACTGGGGGCTCCCAATAGCTACCAGAAGGAAGGAGTAGTTGTGAATGACAACAGTAGCTTTAGCCAATGCTTCATGCGTGCCATTTTCCTTTGTGTCATCTTTGAGTCATTTTCCTTTGTGGCACACTGTTTGTGTGCATGGAGCCGGGTCTTACCCAGTGTGCTCCTTACAGGAAAGATGACTGATGTCTGCACGGTAGTTTTTTCCCCAGAACAAGTAAATAAATGAATAAATAAATAAATAAATAAATTTAAAAATGATAATTGGCATACAGTAATTCTAGGTGTGCAACATAATGATTAGACATTTACAAAGTGACCGCCGCAATAAGCCTAGTATCCATTTGGCACCATACCTGGTTGTTACAATAGTATTGACTGTATCCCCTATGCTGTACATTGGATCCTTGTGGTTGATAATTTAATAACTGGCAGTTTGTACGTCTTAATCCCCTTCACCTTTTTTTCCAACCCCTCACCCCCTCTCATCTGGCAAAGGATAAAAATGATATGATCATATCAATAGAGACACTGTGATTTTTTTTCTGTTAATTTCTTATTTTTCAATTACAGATAACGTACAATATTATATGTTTCAGGTGTGCCACATAGTGATGAGATATTTATTATATATAACTTATAAAGTGATCACCTTGATAAATCTAGTACCCATCTGACACTACCCAACTTATTACAATATTGTTGACTACATTCCGCATGCTGTGCCTTACAATCCCATGATTAGTTTGTAACAACCAATTTGTACTTCTTTATCCCTTCCCCTTTTTCACCCATCCCCCCTACTCCCCTCCCATCTGGCAACTGTCAAACTGTTCTCTGTACCCAGGAGTTTGGTTATGTTTTGTTTGTTTGTTTTGTGCTTTAGATTCCACATGTAAAGGAAACCATATGGCATTTGTCTTTCTCTGTCTGACTTACTCCACTTGGCACAGTACCCTGTGGTCTATCCATGTTGTTGCAGATGGAAGATTTCATTCTTTTTTATGGCTGAGTAATAGTCCATTGTCTATATGTATGTACCACCTCTTCTTTATCCATTCATCGACTGATAGGCACCCAGGTTGCCTCCATGTCTTGGCTATTGTAAATAAAGCTACAATGAACATATGGATGCACATGTCCCTTTGAAGTAGCATTTTGGATTTCTTCAGATAAATACCCAGAAGAGGGATTACTGGGTTCTTCTTTGTCTCTTGTTATAGCCTTTATTTTAAAGTCTATTTTGTCTGGTATAACTATTGCTATTCCAGCTTTTTTTTTCATTTCCATTTTCATGAAATATCTTTTTCCATCCCTTTCAGCCTGTGTGTCTTTCAATCTGAAGTGAGTCTCTTGTAGACAGTATATGTAAGGGTCTTGTTTTCTTACGCATTCAGCCACTCTATATCTTTTGACTGAACTATTTAATCCATTTACATTGAAAATTTTGATAGATGTAGTTATTGCTATTTTATTATTTGTATTTTTATCTTTTCTTTTTTTCTTTTTCTTCTTAAAGAAGCCCCTTTAACATTCATTGTAATACTGGCTTGGATGTGATGAACTCCTTTAGCTTTTTCTTGTCTGGGAAGCTCTTTCTCTGTCCTTCGATTCTAAATGATAGCTTTGCTGGGTAGAGTAGTCTTGGTTGTGGGCCCTTACTTTTCATCACTTTTTGTTTGTTTGTTTGTTTTTTTGTGTTTTTTTTTTAACTGAGCCATCCTGCCACCTGTTGGCAGCTCAGTGGCTGCTCAGCTCGGGCCGGGACTTGAACCGCTGTTGCTCAGAGCTCAAACTCGAGTGAGCTCTTAACCAACTGAGCCACTCAGCCGGCCCCTACTTTTCATCATTTTGAATATTTCGTGCCAATCCCTTCTGGCCTGCAAAGTTTCTGTTGAGAAATCAACTGGCAGTCTTATGGGAGCTCCCGAGACACTGTGACGTTTATGGCATGCCTGAGGGCAGACCATCATGCACACAATGAAGTTTGGTACAGGCAGCACAATCAAAGATTCGGCATTGGAGCCCCAACATCTGAGCTTTGCTCCTGGTTCTCATTCTGCCCAGGGCATCCCTGTGGCCTGAGGTGACTGTTCTCATCCTTTGAGTCTCTGTTCTCCTATTCAGAAATAAGGTGGAAGTGTGGGGGGTTTCCTTGATCCTTCTCCAGCTCTCTAACAGCACTCCGTTCTCTTTTTTTTTCTTTCTGTGCAAAAGAGCTTCAAAAAGCCAATGTGAGGCCCCCAGCATATCTGAGGTGGTATGGGGTACCAGCCTGCCCTCCGGAAAGGAATCTCTGGATCTGATGGGAGGCTTGAGAAGACACCCTTGATAATGAAAGGTGAAGTGGAGGAGCAGAGCAACCCATCTGGCCGAGGGTGGGGAGAGGATGGCAGAGCAGCCTTTGCCTGGTACCCCTATGGCCCACTGTATCATGTGTGACTCTGAGGAATCAGAGTAAGAGAGACAGGCCATTGTCACTCCAAACCAGCAGGGAGGAGGCTGACCACCCCGAGGGCTGTGTGTGTATATGTGATAGTGCCAGAGCCCGGAAAGTGGCCAGCTTTGGCAAAGTCTGGGTGGAATACCAAGGCCTACACTCAGAAAGGTCTTTCCAACCTGGACGCTAAAGTTTCACCTTCCTGCTTGAGAAACTCAGCTGGTTTAATGGCACCTCCCACCAAACCCAGACTCCTTTCCTTGGCCAACAACATCCTACATGATTTGACCTTACGCCTCTCTGATCTTGGTTCTACCATTGCAGACACAAGGGCCTCTTTCTGCCTCTCCAATGTGACTGCTCATCCCTGACTCAGCCTTTGTGCTCACAGAAACACCCGCTCACCACCCCATTACCCTCTATCCAGTCATCCTAGTCAATGCTTTCACGGACTTTACCATAACCTGTAATAATCACACTTATTTACACTTGATCTTAGTCAAAAGGCCGAGAAGTGATAATAACCACATTTATTTGTAGGCTTGGTTTTATTGTTGTGGTGGTGATCTGTCACCTTATCTAGGTTCAATAAGCCAGGGACATTGTCTGATTTATTCCTAACATATATGAGGTACACAATACGTTTTTGTTGAATGAATGGATGAATTCATGCAGCCACTGAAATGTCACACAGTGACAACCTGGTTACTGTGAATTAGCCAATAAACTATTTTCAAATTATGATGCTGGAGGCATGTGGGAGCACTGCTGCTGGCCACATCCACATTTTAGGTTTATTAAATTTATTACTGTAATTCTTCAATAAAGGTGACTGGCCCATTTGTTACTGTTCCGAGGGGCTCTAAGCAATGAAAGTATGTCAAGCCAGACACATTCCCTGAAGCTAGTTACCTGGGAGATTTGTGGAAAAGAGCACTGACTGGGGGTTCACGGGTGTTGGTTTGTAACCCACATCTCTGCTGACGTTTGATGATTGAGACCCAACAGTGGCCTCTGGATGGAGACTACAGCTCTGCTGAGGTCAGGCGACCCTCGGAACAGGAGGGCGCACGTCCTAAAGTCACACCGGGAGCATCAGGCAACACGATTTGTTATTTCCTGCACATTGTCACGATGTCATCCTTCAACAGGCCTTTCCCCAACTAGAATTTAGTGGGGTTTTCAACTTTCCCTAGGAAGAGCACGGTCCCTGTGGCTTTGTTGAAAATGAGCAGCAGGAAGGGCCTATTGAAGCAGATGATGGAGTGAGCGGAGCCATCCTTTGACTTGGTTGTGAGCTTGGTGGCGGTAGCTGCGGTGGCCTCGGTCCCCTCTTCATTGACATCCAGCACAGCCTTGTGGGCAGCCTGCCGGGGGAGAAACAAACATCAGAACCCCCACAAAGACACTTTTAAAAAACTGAGTGTTGGTGTTTTGCCTGGGAATGGGGATGCCCTCCTCAAGAGGCTTCAAGACGACAGTATATGCCACATGCCTGGCATTTGCTTAATCAACGGCAGCTGTTGTTGCTGCTGGTCAGTTGGTCCTTAAGCATGGGGTTTGAGTAATTACAAACATAGACCAGAAAGACCTAGGTTTGAGTCCCTGTTCTGCCACTTATTTTTGCAAAATTTATTTAGATGCTGTGTGCTTCACTTTCCAAATCTATAAAAAGGATGATGATAATTGCATGTGTGCCACAAGATTATTCGGTGAATGGAAGGAAATCATATGAAGTCTGTATACCATAGGAATTGCTACAGTGGTTGCATTGGAGACATAGGTTATGTATTACTAAATATCGGATCCCTTCTTGGTCTTCTAGAGAAGAGATTCTTAGCCTGGGGTTCGTGCACTGCTAAGCTTCAGGGAGCCTGTGCACAATTATAGCCATTATTTTATATGTGAACATAAGCACGTAATGGGGAAAGGTCCATTATGCTCATGTGCCTGTGGGATCTCTGTACTCCTTCCCTGGACACCAGTGACAAAGGTGCCCTTCAGTGGCCCAGCTTCTGACCCTTATAATCTGTTCTAATCAAAATAAGTTTCAGGTCAAGGATCAGAAACCCATTTACAGACAGGGGCTAGACATGTAACCTCAATGAGATGAGGAGACCTTTTGTAAGAGCATGGAGCCAATGGGGAACCTGGAGGGTACCCTCTGGCCAAAAGGGGTGCTTATGGCTCAACTCTAGCCAATGGCTATGGTGTGGAGGTTTGGACTCACTGTTGCCATGTAGGAGTTGGGCTCCATGGTTTGTTTCAAGAAAATGAGAAGTCTTGGGCCAGCCGAGTGGCGCGATGGTTGAGAACTGGCTTGGGACACCAGAGGGCCCCGGTTTGGATCCCACATTTGAGGGCCAGTGACGCTGCCCTCTACAGCTAAGATGCTGAACAACAGCTCAACCTGGAGCTGGGCTGCTGTGAGTCGCCGGCGACGGCGTAGGCTGCAGCCCCTGTGGCAGTGGGTTGCCATGGGCTACCGTATGTAGCCAGCAGCCAGTGTGAGCCGCCAGCAGCCGCAGTGAGCGGCCATCCAGAAGCTGGCGACTGATCTGCCTCGCCCGGGAAGAACACAATGATGGTGCCAACTTGGGCCAGTGAGGCAACGTCCTCCACAACTAGACTGAAGAACAAAAAATGACAGCAACTTGTCTGTTCCCCTTCCCCCAATTCCCCAGCACTGTTCCCATCCCCCCAATTCCCCAATAAAAATCTTAAAAAAAAAAAAAAGAAAATGAGAAGTCTAGATTTTTAGGTCCAACATCCTACATTTTAGAAGTCAGCTCTCTCTTTTTCTTTCTTTCTTTCTGTCTGTCTCTCTGTCTCTTTCTTTCTTTCTTTCTTTCTTTCTTTCTTTCTTTCTTTCTTTCTTTCTTTCTTTCTTTCTTTCTTTCTTCTTTCTTTCTTTCCAGCACTGCAGGCCAAACAAAACACATCTGCAGCATGCTAATGATCAAGGCAGCCACATTATGATCTCATGTGAGGACCTAGACTCCAGGGAGTTGAGGCTGAATGCCAAGTGAGCACCTGCCCTCTGCAGCAGATGCTGGGCAGCAGTGCTGCCTGCCAAGGGGACCCCCAGTTCTCAAAGAACTGTAGTTGGACCTTAGGAACATTTGTTTGAAGAGGGATTAAGGGTGCCCATGTAGCAGAGATATGATGGCCATAAAGCCACAGGCCTGACGACCATGAGATTTCGCCCTATTGCTGCCACAGACAGGTCACTTTGCCTCCCAAGCCTCTGTTTACTTATCATTGAGATGAGAGTGTTCGGTCAGTCAGTCTCTACAGGCTATTCCAACACAGGCTTTCATGCAAATATTCCCATTGGCCAACTCACTTTGGAAACCTGCAGGAAACCTTTCTTTGTGATTCCAGAAAAATCGGCGTTTTTATCAAAGGCATCCCGGATGCCCATCTTTGGGAGGATGGTTTCCAGGTCATAGGAGGTAGAAATGGAAATTTTTGGAATGAACACCTCTATCCACCTGTGGAGAAAGGGAGAGGAAGAGGTGAGGTCACAGGCCCTGGGTCCCCATCTCTGCTTCTAGGTGGCATTTCAAAAGACTTCTTCTACCAGGCATTGCTGGTTGCTGCTAGAGGGGTCAACACATCCCAGACAACCCACACAGGTTGCTCTGGAAGTAAGCCCCCTAGGTGAGCAAGTCCAGCCCTGAAGATACATGAGATGAAAAATGGGCCCCCTCATGAAGTAGGAAATAGAGCGGAGAAGGGGCCCCACCCAGCAAGGGAGCCTATGGCAGAGACCAATGCGAGGCACTGGGCAGTAATGGACGCGTGTCTACTGCCCTTGGATCAGAGTGACCCCCACTAACCCTTTTGGAGACAAACCCTGCTAATCCCTAAGACCAACAAAGTCCAATAAAACTTTCTTCAAAGTTGGAATTATTCTATATCTGTGCTGTTCAATATGGTAGTCACTAACCACATGTGGTTATTGAGCAACTTATATGTGGCTGGTGCCCACTAGGAACTAAATGTTTAATTTTACTTAATTTCAATGAATTTAAATTTAAATAACTACATGTAGCTAGTGGCTACTATGTTGGACAGCACAGTCCTAGAGTTTGGTACAATGTTTTCTTCCTCTGCAATGGTTTCTCTGAGCCAAGTGTGAACAGCCCGTATTTATCAAGCATTTACTATGTGCTAGGCATTGTCTCAGGAACCATTTTAAATGGTAGTAAAGCTTAATGCCTGTACTTTGCCCAAGTCACATGCTTAGTAAGTCACAGAAATGAAAGCACAAAAGTGCTGGATGGACACTTCAATCCTCATTAATGGACTTCTTGCGACACCTAGCACAACGGACAGCTTTCTCTTTCCTGTTATTATCTCCTGTGCTGGCTTGGCCCTCTCCATTTTCCTCTGCTCTGCCTCTTTATAGACACCCTTGCCCCCACTGCCAGCCTCCGTGCGGGCTCATCCCCCTTTATCCAGCCCTGGTTACAGTCTGAAAAGAAAAGAAACCTCTGAAACATCCTGCAGTGTCCTTTGATCCCCAACTTTGCATCTTCCCCTAGTGCTGTTTCCTTTACCCAAAATGCCCTTCCCAAGCCTCTATGTCCTCTCCATATTTTCATGTTCTAGCCATGCTTTGGCTCAAATGCTCCTTGAAGCCTTCCCTGAATCCCAGCTGAAAGTGGTCTCTCTTTGCTCAGAAGCTCCTCAGCCCTCTCTGCCCGCCTTCTCCTGGGCACTGATCTTTGTCTTTCTTGAGTCACAGTTATCCCTGATCTTGTCTTTTCTCTCCTGTTAAACTATGAGCACCCAGGAGTGATGCTCACAATGCCAAGAACATATTGCTAAGAGATTATACATAAGACTTTGACACTCCTTTTTATCTAATGGTTAGCATCCTTTTGATACTCTTCATAATTACATAATTACAGAACTAATAATAATATTACTAACAGCTAACATTTATTGAACACTTACTATCTCCCTGGCATTCTTCTAAACACTTCATAAATAGTAACTTATTTTGTCTTTTCAACAACCTATGAATTCAGTAATATTATTATCTGATCCTCATTTTGTAGGTGAGCACCAATGTTCTTGTTTGTTGTTTGTTTTAATTATTTTTTATTGTGAAATACACATTTTTTAGAATTAGTTTCAGTTGTACAACACAGTGCAATAGTTACACTTTTTACCCCTCGAAGTGACAACCCCCCTCCCCCAATCTGCCGCCCCACT
>NW_017731419.1:1218228-1228481 GCF_001890085.2 Hipposideros armiger
TTTTTGTTTTTGTTTAATTTTATGGAATCATGCCATGGAATTAAGTATTGAATTGGCTGATAAAGTGAGCTCTGCTAGCACAGAATAGCTACAGTGATATAATAGGGACATATTAGCTACATGGCCTTGGGCAATTCACTTCCCCTCTTGGAGCCTTTGTTTCCTTAGCTGTGAATGGGAGTGGTAACGTTCCTCATCCTTCAGGTGATTGTGAAGTTCAAGTGAGGACACATATACAGCACCAAGCTCACTGTCCCACTTTCAGGAGTGATTATTCAACAGCTGCTGTCCCAGTCTTTCCCCCACCCTTGGATGTACACTGTCGGCTGCCTCAGGCCCCTGTAAGTTGACACAGATGCCCACCTGATCTTGAGTGAGTGGCTCCACTTCCTCAGTGTCCTGGATGACAAGGCCTGTTCCAGCTGCCCCATCTTGTCCTTTTTAGGGAGGACAAAGAAGGCCACGGTGTCTCCACTGTAGTTCATCTGCAGCACTGAGCAGTTCAGCTCCGAATCCACAGCAAAAGCAAACTGCTCCATCTGATGCATCATTGGGACCTTCACAGCGGTCCTCTTGTCCACCAGGAATGGGTATCTTTTGCTCGTATACAGAGGGTTAAAGGGCTTCTCCCACTTGGCTGACACAAAAAGAGAAGAAGTCTTTATGTCACAGTGCAATTAGTGAGGTGAAGACAGCAAAAACGGTGAAGTAAGGGCCTCTGACAACTCTCTCCTCCATAAAAGCAATAAGAAAATGGCCAACAGCGGTTAATGGAAATTAACCAGATGCTGTCAGCAACTGGGAAAAAATTTATTTAGGAAAAACAGCTAAATCTTAGTAAGAACAGTGAACTTCATGGTATTTTAACATGCTTTCATTCCATTCCCCACACCCAGCTCTTCAGTAGCCTTGAAAAATAATAGCATGAATTTGCAGTGAATTCCAGTAAACTGACAGGCACTAAAGTTAAAAAATGGGCTGGAATCCTTTCAAAGACTCATTCCCAAAGAATTGTCATTATTCGAGCTGTCTTGTGCTTCCCTGAAAGACCTCACTTGCAAAACTCTCTGTATTTGATCTGACTTGGAGCTCAACTAATGCAAAAAGCCATTTCCTCAGGGATAATTAGTCAAAAATAGTTATAGGCAGTGATAAATTTTGCAGCTGCCTCAGACAATGGATAACAGTTGGGGAAAACAATTGACTAATCAAAAAGCTTAACAGGACAGGCTGGGGGTGATGGTGGGGGTGGCATCCACAAAAATGACAAAGTAAGGGCCTCTGCACATTTACCCTGTCATAAAGGCAACAAAATAAACTGTCAAAAATAGTCAGCTTTTTTGGAACTCAGGAAATTAACTTAAGGCTTACAGCAACCTGGGAAAAGTTTATTTTTTAAAAAATGGCTGAATCTTGATGAGAACAGTCAATGTTGTAGCGTTTTAACCTGCACTAGTTTCATCCTTCACTCTCTAGCTCAGCAGTTGCCTTGAAAAATAGCAGACTGTATTCCCAATACCAGACAAAGAGGAACAGAGCTGGAGAAATTTCAAAGCCTCATTCCCAAAGAATTATAATTATTTGACCTGTCTGATAGTTTCCTGGAAGACCACTCTTACAAGGTTGATTGGAGCTCACTCAGTGCTAAAAGCCTTCTTCTCTCCGGGTCAGGGAGTATTTGTTAGAAACAATTACAGGCGAGTGTTTTAGCTTCATGGTTGCCTGGATGAGGATAACAGATGGGACAAACAATAGACTAACCAAAAAATTTAAAAAGAAAACTGAGAAAAAAGATGTCCATAGAGACTTTAGAAAGTATACCCTGGGCATTTAGAGACTGTATGCATGTGTAAAGCTGTATGCATATTTGAAAAAAAAATATGAAAAGGCTGTAAGTTCTTACCTCTGGCTGATGTTGAGGGTCTGCAGAAACAGAAAGTGGGGGGCTGAATCAGAGTTAAATCTGCCTTGCTGAGTGTTGATGGCCTGCCCCATAATGGACACAAAAACCCCCTGCAAAGACTGGGATATTTATTTGTTGCAGACATTTAAGACATTTCTGCCCAATCATAGCTGATTACTTAACTAATCAAGAAGAGACTTCTGTGGCCACACATGACCAAGTACAGACTTTAAAAAATTCGTTTAAAAAATCATCAAATAAACAATTACTGCAACAAGCAACAGCAACAACCCTGGGGTGGGGATGGGGGTGGGTGGGTAGAATCTGGCTTTCGGAGTTGCCACATTACATTATTTTTAAAATCCAGCTTTTACAAAAACACATGAGGTTTGAAAAGTAACAAAGCATGGTCAATACACAGGAAAAAAACAATCTACTAATATCAGAAATGAAAGAAGGAACACTACTACAGATGCTAAACATTAAAAGGAAAATAAAGGAATACTACGAACAACTCTATGTCCACAAAGTTGATAACCTAGATAAAACAGTTCAATTCCTTGAAATACACCATTTGCCATAACTCACATAAGAAGTAATAGACAATGTGAATAGGCCTATATCTATTAAAGCAATTGACAATGATAACTTTCCAATACATAACACCAGGTCCAGGTGGATTCACTGGTGAGTTCTACCAAACATTTGAGGAAGAAATGATACCAATTTTCTACAATCTCTTCCAGAAGAAAGAAGCAGAGAGAACACTTCTTAATTCATTTTATGAAGCCTGCATTACCCTAATACCAAAATCAGACAAAGACATTAAAAGGAAAGAAAACTACAGGCCAATATCTCTCATGAACATTGATGCAAAATCCTCAACAAAATATTAGGAAATCAAATCTGCCAAGGTATAGAAATTTGTCAATTCTGCCCAATTTGATTTATAGATTTAATGAAGTCCCGATCAAAATCCTAGCAAGATATATTGTACATATCAACAAACTGATTCTAAAGTTTATGTTAAGATGCAAAAGACCCAGAACAGGCAACACAATATTGAGGGAGAAGCATGAAGTTGGAGGGCTGACTCTAACCAACTTCAAGATTTACTATAAAGCTACAATAATCAAGACAGTGTGGTATTGGTGCATGACAATAGACAAATGGATCAATAGAACAGAATAGAGCTTAGAAATAAACCACATGAATATAGTCAACTGAACTTTGACATCATATGCAAAATAACGAATCTACACACAGGTCTTTACACCCTTTGTAAAAATTAACTCAGTGGGGGTTGGCCAAGTGGCTCAGCTGGTTAAGAGCTCGCTTGGGAGCGCCAGCTCTGAGCAGCAGGGCTGCGGTTCGGATCCCACATTGAGGGCCGGTGACACTCGCCCTCTACAGCTAAGATGATGAACAACAGCTCGACCTGGAGCTGGGCTGCTGTGAGTCGCCGGCAATGGCGTAGGCTGCAGCGGGGCTGCAGTGGGCTTCTGTGAGCTACGTGAGTGGCCGGCAGCCAGTGTGAGCGGCCGGCAGCCGGTGTGAGCGGCCGGCAGCCGGTGTGAGCTGCCGGGAGCCGCTGTGAGCAGCCGACCAATGACCGGTGACCGATTGCCTCACCTGGATAGAGCACAACATGGGCCAGTGAAGCGACGTCCTCCACAACTAGACTGAAGAAAAAAAACAGCAATTTGTCTACCTGTCTGTTCCCCTTCCCTGATTCCCCCAATGCTGTTCTCCTCCCCGCAATTCCCCAATAAAATCTTAAAAAAAAAATTAACTCAGTGGATTACAGACCTAAATGTAAAACACAAAGCTATAAAATACCTAGAAGATAAAATAGGAGAAAACCTAGATGACCTAGGGTATGCCGATAACATTTTAGATATAACATTAAAGGCACAATTCATAAAAGAAATAATTGATAAGCTGGATTTCATAAAAATTCAAAACTTCTGCTCTGAAAAGGCAATGTCAAGAGAATGAGAATGCAAGCCACAGATAGGAAGGAAATAGTTTCAAAAACATACACCTCATAAAGAACTGTTACCCAAAACATACAAAGAACTCTTAAAACTTAACAACAGAAAATAAACAACTGGATTAAAAAATAAGCCAAAGACCTTGAAAGGCACCTCATCAAAGAAGATATAGAGATGGCAAATAAACATATGAACAGGTGTTCAATATCATATGTCATCAGGGAAATGCAAATTAAACCAACAATGAGCTATCACTATACACGTATGCAAATGGCCAAAATCTGGACCGGTGACAATACCAAATGCTGACAAGGATATGAAGCAACAGGAACTTGCACACTCTGCTGGTGGAATACACAATGGCACAGACGCTTTGGAAGACAGTTGGTGGTTTCTTTCAAAACCAAACATACCCTTGCCACATAATCCTGCAATCATGCTCCTTGGGATAAGGAATTCTGTGAACACATCACAGAAACACCTGCACATATTCTATGATTCTAGTTATATGAAATGTCCAGAATAAGCAAGTCTATAGAGACAGAAAGTAGATTACTTGTTGCTGAGGAAAGACCAGGCTTGAGCAGTGACTCCTAGTGGAGGGGAGGGTTCTTTTCGAGATGATGAAAATGGTTTGGAATTACACAGTAGAGGTATTTGCACAACCTTGCGGATGTACTAAAAACCAAACCCCATCGAACTGTATTTTAAAGTGGTGAATTTTATGATTTGTGAGTTATATTTCAATAAAAAATTAAATTAAGTTAAATGGAGCAACATATATTAAGTGCAGGAAACTTAGTAGGGGCTTGAAGCGTATTAATTGTTTTTTTCTTCTCCTCCCACTTTGCATAATAGATGGATAAATGGGTGGAAGGATGGGTAAATTGGTGGATACAAGGCTAGATGGACAGATAAATGGGTGGATGGGTGCATGAAAGGAGGGAGAAAGGAAGGGAAGGAGAGAGAGGAAAGGGAGGGAGGGGTTGTGCAGTTGCGTCCATGGTAACTCTACCTGGAGAGTTCAGGCACTTCAGCCACAACAGCCCTATGAAATTGGCTTTATCATCCACCCACCCAGTTAGCATAAAGGCTGGCTTGTGCATCAGGCACTGAATACTTAACAGGCCTTTTAAAGCAACATCTCTTGGACCATGGAGTGAGCAAGGGGCAGAGGTGGCATTCAAACCCAGGGTTGTCCAACATTAAAGCTGAAGCTCATTCTAATGAAAGTGTCTTTGTAAACTGTGAAGCTCTAGACGGATGTACAGGGGATGTGAATGACAGCTCTACTGGCCTGTCTGCACCTCCACACCTATGAAAGTGCTCTTTGAAATTGCTTCTTACACTGGGGTGTCGGAGTTCTGCGTTCCTCCTCTAAACCTTCAGGGGGCAGTAGGGCAGCTACTGGTGGCAAGAGATAAGGTCCTTTCTCCCAAGCTAATTTCCAGAAGACTTTTCCCAGGGGCTGCCCACTGAGCCCAATGTTAGCCCCTCAGGACACATAACCAGGCTATACAAAGACAGAACTGAATGAGCCCCCATTGTCATTGACAAATTGAAGCTAAGAGAGGGAACATGAGATGTCCAAGGTCATGCAGCCAGCTTGTTCCACAGCTAGTTAGAACTTAGGCCTTCCCACTGCTCCTCCCTGCTGTCTAGGGTTTGTCTGGCTTGCTTATTTGACTCGGGGGGAAAGCAACAGAACATTACAGTCAATATCAACTCTCGGAGCCTTACCTTTAAAGAAAACGTGGTTCACCAAGACCATGGCGGTCAGAGGTTCAAGGTCTTGGATTAGGTCTATAATCTTCCCTTTGGTCTCCTTCTCCACATATCTGTTGATCCTCTGCCGGGCAGTGGAGGGGTTGGAGAAATCTGTAGAAAAGACTCTCGACTCATACAGCGTCTTGACATTGTCCAAGAAATTTCTCTGCAGCTGTAGCTCCTTTTTGATAAAGAGGACACTCCCCATCTTCAAGTCCAGGTGTTTGTTGGGGACACTGAGTGAGTGAACCAGATGCTGGAAGCCCTGATGAATGGTGGACTCTGGCGTGTGTGTGAGGTTGAACCCCATGCTCTGAAGGATCTGGGTCTTGGTGGCCGAGTGGGCCCCGAGGGAGAGCATGGCCAGGGAAGTGGAGACGCTCATGGGGGAGAAAAAGATGTTCTGACTTGGGGTCTTCAAAGCCAGCCTCCGGTACAGGCGAAAGGCAAAATTGATGTTGCTGGAAGACAGCTGAGAGGTGGGGGTGCTCTTTGTGGGGGAAAGTCGGGGGGATCCTCTGCTGGGGGGACAGGATGGGGACACACAATAGATTGGCACACAGAGGCTAATGATGACTAAGAAAACTCGATAAAAAGAAGATGCCATCTTGGAACAAAGTAAGTCTGCAAGAGAGGAAAAGAGCCATCAGGAGATACAAGCTGAGGGTCCATCCCCTTTACCAGAGACTTTGCAACACTCCACACCCTTAGCAATTGAATGGGACAAGCTGGACAGTGAACAGAGCGGGTTCTGTTATATAATCTCTTTCGAGTTTCACGATAACCCCCTGATGTAGATATTGTTGTCTTTGTTTTACAAATGAGTATACAGGCCTCAGAAAGTTTATGTAATTTATCTTAGGTCACACAGCTAGTCTGTTGTGCCTGCAACTCAAGGTCAGGTCTCAAAACCCAAATCTCAGATTCCGTGTTGTTTGCTTTTTCTGCTTTGTAGGCTTATTTTTAAAGAAGTGAAATAGTGAAACCAGATTGCAAAGTGCCAGAAAATGGTATCTTACCCCTCGGAGATCCCTCCCTTCTTTGTCCCTTCTGTGTAAATCTGATCATTTTCTCACTATGATCAGATCTACACAACATACCGGTAGATGCCCAGGGTAGACATCCCCAGCCACAGGCATTTACTGGCTTGTTGATGTCCCTCAAAAAGGGGAGACAAGGTCAGGAGTCTGTCCTGGAACTGGGTCCTCCAAGGACCCTGAGTGCGGGCTGCTGATGAGCTCCTACCTGTAGCCACACCTGCCTGCCCCCCACCTCCCCCGCCAGGCCTTATTCAGCAAGACTGTGGCATCAGGGAGGTTTTAGACTAAATGACTGAAAGGTACTTGGAGACTAGTAGTTTTGGAGTAGGAGAGGATTGGGCTTGCACCCAGATCTGACATTCAGATGGGTGTTTTTAACTTCTCTGAACTTCAGTTTTCGTTTTCTGCTATGTAACATAGGATGATTATCCATACCTCCTAGAGCAGGGGTCGGCAAACTGCGGCTGGCGAGCCACATGCGGCTCTTTGGGTATGTTCCATCTCAAAAGTTTGCCGACCCCTGGAAGAGCCAATCCTGTCCCTCGTGACAATTTAAAAATTATTTGAGAGCCATAAATGAATTTTTACATAATCACCATTCTGTGAATAATAGCCTTTAAAAATTTTATAAATATAACTATGATAGTTTTATTTTCAGTTTCAATTTTACTTCAGAGCCTGTGGCTCACAAGCCGCAGTTTGCTGACCCCTGGCGGCTCTTCCATCTCAAAAATTTGCCGAGCCCTGCTCTAGAGGATCGAATGTGATCAGGTCACTTGTCTATGTCATGCCCATTCTAATGGAATGGCCACATTCCCAACGACCTCTGTTGAAACTGAATTCATGTCGAGTGAGTAGTACTTGATTATACCAGGTTATGATTGAAACTAGAAGAAACTATATGAAGAATATTTTTGGTACAATGAGTAATTCTTTGGGGGGAAATTATGGCTGTCTCCATTTCCATTTACTGGACTGGCAATTTTTGTTTTATTGTTTTGTATCTGTTTGTCTGACTAAAGTGGAGTTTTCTCTCTAAGTTACATTCACATATATCACGGATGAGGTTGGACAATTAAGTTTGCAAACTTTTCACTGTGTAAGTGCACAGTGGAAAGTCCGCGAACTTAATTGTCTGAACTTTTTTTTGGTATATCTAGCTATCCATCTACTGGACTCTTTATCCGCATGTCCTAAACTGACCTCCTAAACTATCCCTCCCCCTGAGTCTGCTCGTTCTTGTCTCTTCTCCAAGGTGGTCACATTACCCTGCTGTCACCCAAGTCAGAAGACTGACCACCGCTCTGCATTCTTGAGTCACCCTCCTTCCCCACACCCAGGACGTGGCCAGCCATTCTTCCTTCCTGAGGCATCTCCAGCCCCACCTTCTCTCCACCTGCTTGCCCTTCTCTTGGTCCAGACCCTCTGCATCGCTTCCCTGAACGGCCCCAAAGGCTTCCGGACTCATCTCCTTCCCTCCAGCCACGTTCCCTCAAATCGATTTTTCTCCCGGTTGCCGAAGTGAAATCCACCCGTCTGTCTCTGCACAAAGACCATCTCTTGGGGGAGAGAGGCCCAATGCTCTGTGTGGCACATGCCCTCTGAGAGTTGGCCCCTTCCCCTCCCTTCAGCCCCACTGCCCACCAGTACACCCATCCGCAGCCCTTCTGCACTCCGCAGCAATGGCCAGCCGCTCATATCCACCTCCCCTCACCCGCCTCCGCACTCCCCAAACCCCACTCTGACACAACACCCGCTACTCCTAGCACCACTACGCCTTGGAACAAGCTGATTCCTCTCCGGAGAGGCCCCTCCCGTCGCTCATGGGAAAGCCCTTCTTTCTCACTCCTGAAAACGCTACTCAGCCATTTACCTCCGTGAAAGGCCCCCCGACCTCCTTCCCTGTCGTGACTCCATCACTCTCACTCCTCCTACTTCTGAAACTCGATTCACTTCTATTACTGCATGGATTGTCGTGGACTACATGTATGTCTGTCTAATAATCAGTAAGTTCCCTGAGGAACAGACATCATTTATTTAAAATTCATGCATTCGATACATTGAGTTGGACAGGTATAGGCTTTATATGAGGTGTTGGGGCTCCAGTGGCGGACTAAAATCGGGGTCCTTGACCTTCAAGGGCTCATTGGGGTGATGGACAATCAGGCAGTATCACCAGATATGAGAAGTGCATGTGATGGGTGAGTACAGGCTTTGGGCAAACCTCTCATGGTGAAACGGCTTCTGCGGGAAGTGACTGCTGGTTAAGACTTGAAAAATGTTAGTAAGGTGACGGGGACAAGAGGAGAAAAGAGGTTTAGGCCAAGAGAACTGCCTGGACATGGTAGGTCTGAAGAACAGAAAAGTGTCCACGAAACAGAACCTGAGCCCTAGAAAGGCTGGGTGGTGAGAGACAGGCTGCGGAGATCAGAGGCCTCGTGCAGGCATCTACAGACTTGATTCTGGGCCGTCGGACCCACTGAAGGGCTGAGGCAGAGGACTGCCTCAATCCCAATGGAATTTTCAACGACCGTTCTGGGATCTACATGTGTCATCCATTGCTCTACCCATCTCCAGCCCATTACAGCGCACAGTATCGGGGCTTAATAGACACTTGGTCCGCTGGCCTGAGATAGAGAACATTTACACCAGCATCAGAACCAGGGTGGAAGGGAATGATGGAGCGAGAAATGTAAGGCTAAAACCTTGAGTTTTTCCCATTTGATGAGTTCTGTGATAGGCTGGGGATCTCCAAGAAGCCATGTGAGAATGTGGGGTCTGCTGTGCTACCTGGGTAGCAATGACTGAGCAGCAGCACTAGATCTTGACAACCAACCGAAAGTCAGAGCATAAGAGCAATAAATCATGTTTAAAGAATGCAGGCTTGTGCAACTGCCTTTGCATTGTGTCACCTCCCTGAGTCTCACTTTCCCCATCTGGAGAAGAGGGTGGCTCCAGGGAAAAGCGAGAGTCTGTATGACACCCACCATGGTATCTGGCACACAGCAGGCATGAGATCAAAGCTACTTCTCCTCTTGTGATATTTCATTCTTCACTGGGAAGCAGGGTGAAGGCACGGGCACATCCCTGGATATGTGTGACTGTGAGAAGCAATGAGGTTGCAGGAAGAGAATGCCAGCCATGCCCTAGGGGAGAGGAGACACTGCCAGGCACAGAGATGGGGCGCCACAGAGCAGCAGGGTCCTGTACCCAGCTCTGGGCAGGGCCTCCCAGGGGCACCTGCTAACACCAGCTCTGCCTCCCGGAGGGTCTACCTCCCCATCAGCAGACATGGCTTTGCTGGAAGACATCTGACTCCATACACCAAACGCTGCTGAGGGGAGGCCTGCGCTGAGCAGGGGAGGCCTGTCTGAAGCGGTCATCCCTCAAGGAGTCACTAAGGACTCATGTGACCTTAGGCAAGTTGCTGATTCTCTCTGGGCCTCAGGGAGGTGGCCTTAAAGGGCTCCCTTCCTTGACGGTCTGGGCTGTATGTCCATGGGCCTTAAGGACTAGGTCCTTACACTCTTTTTTTTTTTTTTTTTTTTT
>NW_017731419.1:1228531-1262210 GCF_001890085.2 Hipposideros armiger
TTTTTTTTTTAGCTGAGCCATCCTGCCACCTGTTGGCAGCTCAGCGGCAGCTCAGCTTGGGCCGTGAATCAAACCGGGGACCCTGTTGCTCAGAGCTCCAACTCTTGAGTGAGCTCTTAACCAGCTGAGCCACTCGGCCGGCCCAGTGCTTACACTCCTGAGGAAAAGCTCTGACAAAAGCATTTAGTCAGCTCTCAAAATCCAACCACCTTCCGTGCTTGGCCTCTCTCCATTCCAAGCTCCTGTCCTCACGTGGCTGCCCGTTTTCCCTCCCACCACTTCTCTCTCCCAGTCCTAGGAAGGCCCTCTGTCTGCTGTGACATGACTGTGGCCTGAGTCCTGCCACTAAACTCTTGTCAGTCAGGGTGGCAGGGACCTTTGGATCTCCTCATGCCTGACCCAGTGTGGGTCCCCCTCTCTCAGCTGCCACTGCCTTCATTCCACCTGCCATCACCTCCCACCTGCTCATTTCTTCACTTGTCCCCCAGCTCCAGTCCCCCATCCACCCTGCAGACAAGGAACATCTCACGCGTCCCTCACCTACCCAGATTCCTCAGTGGCTCCCCACTGACCTTGGGAGGAACACCCAAGTGCCCGGCATGCCAGGTTCTTCTCCATTGCGCCCCGACTTATCTTATGTTCCCGGCTTCATCCTCAAGCACCTTGTCGGTCCAGTTCCCTGGAAAGGATGCATTGCCTTCCGTCCACCCACACACCCTCCTGTGTTCATTCGCCTTCTTATCCAGCTTGAGTATCAAAGGGCCTCATTTCATTCCCAACCCCTACACTCCCTGGGGCCGTTGCCTTTGTGAAACACATTTTTGTCAAGATCTCAGACCTAGAATAACCCACCTAGCTGTTCCTTCTTTGACAAGCGCTGGGGTTAAAGTGGCTCAGTGAGGCCGGTTGGTCCACTGTGGATTCCCACTCACCAATCTTTATTTGTCTGATCAACTCACTGCGCCACTGACTGTAGGGAATATCTCAACCCTTCCCAATTCTTTCAGATGGATTCATCACCTTGCCATGTACACATGTGCGTGCGCGCGCGCGCACACACACACACACACACACACACACACACACACACACCAGATGAAACTTACCTCCCATTAAAGAGAGCCCCTCAGAAAAAGAACTGCCTTAACCTCCCTACTTTCCCCAGCACTTCTCCCCCCACACACCTCCACTCCACCCCTCCTTCTAAGATCAGTCCTCCTCCCGCACTTTAGAAAGCATCCTTATCTCCATCTCAGGACCCTTACACCACTTTCTTCTATCTTTAGACGCTCCCTCTCAACTGGATCCTTGCCACTGGCTTTTAAAGACGTTCAAGTCTTGCCCATGAAAACAAACAAACCACCCCCAGCACAATAAAAATCCTCCTTTCACCCTCTCATTCTCTTCTAGCTCCTGCCCTATCTCCATCCTGTGTCACAGCCCAAATCTTCAAGAGCTGAGTACTCATGGCCTGTGTGGCCTCAGCGCCCACTCACCCCCTTGCCCACTCCAGTCTGGCTTCTGACTCCACAGGAATGGGGGCAGTTCGTGAACGTGTCTAGGTTCTCATCTTACCTGACTTTTCAGTAGCATCTGGCACTAGAGACCACACTCAGCTTCTTACCCCGTCCCGCCCTTCGGTTCTGACACCATGTTCTCCTGGGTTTCTCCTGTCTACTCTTCCTCCTTGGTCCCTTTGCTGGTTTCCCTTCTCCTGCCCCGTCCTATGTGTCAGCAAGTTCAGCACTCAGTACACGCCTGTAGCTCTCTCTTCGTTTTAATTCTCCTCTCATCAGCTGATCTCATCATAACACACCCATTGCTTCTTTGCTAACAAATGCAAATCACTTAGTTTAATCTCCAGCCCAGACCTTTCCTCTAAACTCCATCTATCTAACTACCTACTTGGTATCTCCCCCTGATGTTGCAAATAAACCTTAAGCTCAATAAGATCCAAACTGAGCTCAGACTCTTATCCAAACACCATCTCCCAACAAAGGTTATAACCAAGGACCCAGCAACCTACTGGGTATTTATCCAAAGAAACCCAAAACACTACTTTGAAGGGACATGTGCATTCATGTAATCATTGGAGGATTCTTTACAACAACCAAGATGTGGAGGCAAACCTGGGTGTCCATCAATGGATGAATAGGTAAAGAAATGGCATATACAAAGTCTGACAATTAAATTCACGATCTCATCCTAGAAAAAGTGCTACATACCTCATTGCTGAATATCACTATGGTCCCCTTTGAAGTACTCCCCTTGGGAAGCTATGCACCAATGCCCATGCCTAGTCCACCCCTCAAAGCAATTTTGGAACTCTTTTTCTGGAATGGCCATTAGAGCTGTCATCATATTATTCTTGATATCCTGAATGTCATCAAAATGTCTTCCTTTCAATATTTCCTTTATCTTCGGGTAAAGAAAGAAGTCATTGGGGGCCAGATCAGGTGAGTAGGGAGAGTGTTCCAATACAGTTATTTGTTTACTGGCTAAAAACTCCCTCACAGACAGTGCCGTGTGAGCTGGTGCCTTGTCGTGATGTGAGAGCTCCTTCCGGACCATTTTCACACACACGTTTCTCAGGCCAAGATTTTCAGTTAAGATTTTCCTGTTTCTCTATTGGTTTCCTTGGCCTGCTATGCTTCTCACAGTTAGCTGATGATTTTGACGCACAATTTGACAAATTTTTGCAATGTTTTCGTCAGTTCTGCTTGTTACTGGCCACCCTGTCCTCTCTTATTCAGTGATGCATTCTCTCCCCTCAGAAAAACGTTTACTCCCTTTGTACACTGCCGTTTTCTTCATGGCATTATCCCCATAAACTTGAACTAACATGTCCCTGATTTCACTTCCACTCTTGCCAAGCTTAATAAGAAATCTAATGTTTGTTTGTTGCTCTAATTCAAGCTCAGACATTCTCGAGATGGCACACAAAAGCACGCAACAACAATAATGAACACCACTCAGCAAGACACCGCCACACGTTGACATGAACACAGCTGTGAGACACTGATATTACAAAGGTTATGACACCTTACCGAGCTGTTTGTGCAGTGCTGCCAATTTTTAGCACACGGTGGCGAGTTCGCAAACTGAATTGTCAGACCTTCATGTGTATACAATGGAATATTGCTTGGCCATAAAAAAGAATGAAATCTCGCCATCTGCAACAATATAGATGGACCTACAGGGCACTGTAGTGGAGTTAAGTCAGACAGAGAAAAGCAAATGCCATATAATTTCACTTATATGTGGAAACTAAAGTGCAAAAATAAACAAACAAGCAAAGCAGAAACAAATTCATGGACATAGAGAACTTATTGATGGTTGCCAGATGGGAGGGGATGGGGGGATAGGTGAAAAAGGTGAAGGGATTAAGACGTACAAATTGGCAGTTACAAAATAGTCATGAGAATATAAAGTATAGCATATGGAATATATTGGGTTGTCAGAAAAGTCATGACGTATTTTTTCTATGTTTTTCATTGCAAAAATGCGTCATGACTTTTCCGACAACCCAATAGTCAATAATATTGTAATAACTATGTATAGTGTCAGAAGGGTACTAGATTTATTGAGGTGATCACTTCATAAGTTATATAAATATCTAATTACTGTGTATTACACCTGAAACTAATATAATATTGTATGTCGACTGTAATTGAAAAAAAAAACAATTATTTTTAAAAAGTTACAACCAAAGCCTCTTTCAATATTTCTGTTCATGGTACCACTACTCACCTAGTTATTCAAACCTAGAACTTACCCTTGAACTTTCAGTCATACAAATAAATACATGTGAAATTATGAGTGATAAGCGTTTCCCAAAAAGGTTACTGGTACTATAAAAACATTTAATAGGAGAAATTTCCTTATCTGGGTGGTCAAAGAGAGCTCCCTTGAGGAAGTGACACGAGCTAGGACCTGAGCAATAGATAGAAATTAATTAAGGGCAAAAGTTTGGTGAGGGGAGAACACTTCATGAGCAGGAAACAGCATATATCACCTATGAGGATCATAAAAATGGCCAGAATGGCTGGACACAGCAGTGCAGAGCAAGGGGCTTTGAGCTGTAAGTGACAGGGGCCAACAGAGCCCAGGCAATGAAGATGCGATTAAAGATCTCACTGCCCACTCTAGGAAACAGGAGGCTATGGAGCACTTTCGAATAGGTTAAGCGTTGACATGGGGAATGGGGAAGAAAAAAGGGAAGGGATTAAGACTACAATTTGAAAATTTAGTCAATCAGGGAAGTTGCCAATCTTTTGTTTGTTTGTTTGTTTGTTTTTGTTGTTTTTTTTTTTTTAGCTGAGCCATCCTGCTACCTGTTGGCAGCTCAGCGGCTGCTCAGCTCGGGCTGGACTCGAACCGCTGTTGCTCAGAGCTCAAACTCTTGAGCGAGCTCTTAACCAACTGAGCCACTCGGCCGGCCCCAGCTGCCAATCTTATTCTTCTTGTAAATCACTATTCAGCCACTACCCAGAGCTCAGTAAGTGTTTGATGAATGAATAAATGAATGAGTAAACAAATGAACGAAAATATAAATGAGCAATTTACCTCTGAGGGTGGATACTGACTGGAAACGAGCAAGCGAGATTCTTTCAGGGTCTTTTAGGGTTAATTAAGGTGATAGTTACACAGGTTTGTACATATATAAAATTTGAGTTGACATACATTTATGGCCAAAACAAAGTAACTGACATTGGACTTGTAAACAGTTAGAAAAATACACAAAACAATTGAGACACTGAAAAAAATATGAAACAATTGGTAGGTGTTCTAAGAAATAGGAAAACGTGACCCATGACAGGAAGGAAGAATCAGTCAATAGAAACAGACCCAGACATGCTGAGATTATGGAATTAACAGACAAGGACTTTAAAACAGCTACTGAAAATATGCTTAAATAAGGAAAACATTAATATAATGTGAGAAACATCAAAACTGTAAAAAAGTATAAAATTGAACTTTTAGGGATAAAAAATTCAATATCCAAAATGAAAAATTCACTGGCTAGTCTTAAGAAAAAATTTAAATTATAAAAGAAAAGATTAGTAAGCTTGAAAACATAGCAGTAGGAATAATCTAAACTGAAGAGAGCAAACTGGGAAAAAATTAATAGCCCCAATGACTTTTGGGTCAAAACCAAGTAGTTTAGGGGCGGCCAGTTAGCTCAGGTGGTTAGAGCACAGCGCTCATAACACCAAGGTTGCCAGTTCGATCCCCATATGGGCCTCTGAGATGCGCCCTCCACAACTAGAATGTAGCAACTACTTGACTTGGAGATGATGAGACCTTGAAAAACACACTGTTCCCCAATAAAACGTTTTTAAAAAAATGTTTAAAATCAAATAGTCTAACATACCAGGGGTGCCAAAAAAACGCATACAAGTGGACACTTTGGTCAGCATTGCTCAAGCAGTAGTTCACTGTAATCAGAATTGTCTGGGCACCGATGGTCACCACTTTGAGCACCTCTTGTAATTGCAGAAGTCAAACGTGACTTGTATTCACCTTTTGATATTGGTATATATCAAGTATTACAATTTTAATACACTTTTCATTTCTTAAAATGTGCATACATTTTGGGGGGCACCCCCAGTATGTGCACTTGGAGTTGTAGGCAAAAGGAAGGTCAGGGAGAACGGACAAACTTTTGAAGAAACAATAGCCAGAAATATTTGTTAATTTACTCTTTGTAAACTACACCTGAAGAAAAGATACTAAACACAACAAAATTAAGGGGATGCAACCCTGCCATTTCTTTTCCCTGTGCTGCTTGACAACACATGATGTTCAGTCTGCCTAGACGGCCCTGCCCACCCTCCCCACCTGACAAATTCCTTTCCATCCTGCCAGCTCCAGTTCTAAACCACACATTCCAGGGCCTCCCTAGATCCCACAGAAAGTCTTTCCCTCCCTGGAGCAGACCACACCTGGAGAAACCACTGCAGTTTACCTTCTCATGTGTCTGTCTCCCTGATTAGATAGCCTGGGCCTTGGGTGGCTTCCTCTAGGGCAGGGACTGTGATCAGCGAGTGATGGGACAGAGGGAGAAAAATAAAGGGGAATAGAAGGGGAGTGGGAGGGCAGTGGGCGGAATGGTTGGGACTCCAGGGCCAGGCTTTGTTGACTCACCCGCCCCCGAGACTTTTGTAAAGACCTGCAACTCATGAAGCAGGTTGGCAGTCTGAAGGAGTATGGGGTTTCCCAAGCTTGGTTAATTGCCAGGAGAATCTGTGGTCTCGTTAAATGCAGGTTCCCAGGCCCCGCCAAGAACGACTGAGTCAGACTTCACAGGGAGTGCTGAGAAGACCTGGGAGTGAGGGGAGTTGGGTCTGCCTCCCCCCACAACCTCTGCCCTTGCCCCAGAGAGACGCTCTCTAAGAAGACCTCCAGCTCAGAGCTCCTCAGTTCCTGGGACCTTAGGGCCTCCCAGAAAGCAAGGGGCTGTTTCTCTTTAAATCTATAAGACCGGTCCTGCTGGAGCAGTGACAATGCAGGAGCAGAGCCCTGTGAGCCCATCTAAGGCCCCATCACCATGAAGCCTTATCTCAAGTCCATGGTCCTCCGTTGAGCCTCTCCTGCCCTGTCCAGCCCTCTCTAGAGTCCTCCTTTCCTGGCTATGGACTCTCTTGCCTGCCTCACATACCTTTACGCTTCTGTCCCATGTCTGGCATATGAAGATCTTTATATCGCTTTAAAAAAAAGTCTGGCTACATCTTTATACGTGTCCCTTTTAATTTCCTTACAAATTTAACCTATATTTGCTGTTACCTATGGAGCAGATTGGGTGACTCAAGGCTGGGCTTGCGAGGTCATCTTAACCAGAAGCTGTCCTTCAGAAACCTCCCAGGAGGGACCCGACAATACCTCCTGTGGGCATGCGCACCTGTCTCATGAAGGAAGGGCTCCCCAGAGCTCCCTGAAATCCCTGTTGCTGCATCATTGTTCATTTCTTAGCCTGCTTGGAGTGGTCACATGACTTTTAGGCATCTGAGCCAAGTTGAGGCTGGAGATGGGGTGTGTGTGTGTGTGTTGGGGGAGGGGGGGAGAGGCCCTGAGGAGTTTTGTCTGACTTTGCATTTGTTTCCAGTTGGGTTTTGGCAAGGGATCCCTGTTTCAACTTTGTAGGACACCTGGGTTTCCTGCTCCAATGGGATCTTCATCCCAGAGGGCTCCTTTCCTCGGCCTAGTCCAGGAATCGCTGATTCCTTTGTTCACATCACACCGAGATTCACAAGAGCCACAGGGTTACCCATGCTGGGAGGACAAGAGGCTTTCACAGAAGCACACAGATTACACGTCCCTCCCCACCCTGGGTGCCTTTAACAGGCATCACTATGGACAGGTGCCCGCCTGGTGCAAGAAGTAGGTTCACACGTATGATATCACTTCATCCCCCCAATATTCTGGGGGATGGATATGACGACCCCCACTTTACAGACTGTCAAAACTAAGAATTGGGTGCGGTTAAGTGCCTTGCCTAATGTCACAAACCAAACACATGGCAGCGAGGGCATTTGAACTTCAGCCGGTCTAACTGCAGGGCCTCCCGCCTGCCTCCAGCCCCTTGAAGTCCTCGCCAAACGCAAGGCCACCAAATGCAGCACAGCATCTTGGGTTTGAGCCTGGGACAGAAAAAGGATGTTAGTGAGAACAACTGTTGAAATCCCAATAGCATCGTAAATACTTGTAGTCATGTACCAACCTTAGTTTCTTAGCTGTGACTAATGTCTCATGGTTATGTAAGATGCTAGTATTAAAGAAACTGGGTATGTAGAAACTGTTTCCTGTCTTCACAACTTTTCTGTACATCTAAAATTATTCCCAAATTTAAACATTTACTTAAAAAAGAAGAAGGAAGAAAGGCTACTAGACAGGCACACGCATCGTGTACATATTCCCACGTTGGCTTAGGACCCCTGGGAGTTGGTCCATGACTTCTGTCACCTCAGGTGCATTCTGCCCGTGATGTGGAACCAGAGAGCGGCCAGTCCTGCCTTTTCCAGTTCGTTCCTGATTCCCTCAAGGAGAACGCCTGGGCTTGGTGCCAGCAGTCTTGACAGGCATCGTACGCCTGCTCATTTTCTTCTTGAACAAAGTAGATCTCAGGCTGGGGGCTGCAGCAGGCAATGGCAGCCTGGGCGGAATTACATCACTGGGTTGGTTTTGTGGTGTGTATTTTTCGTTAATTTCTATTTGTGGCAAGTGTTCTCGGTTTCTATATATGATTATGATATTAATTTTTCTATTTAAACAAATTCATTTTTTTAAAAATTAAGATCAATCTTGAGTAAATCATTGTACAAAAGAAATGAGGAGTCAGCCACCATCATAAAAGTAGTTCAGGAATGAATGAAATTTGAGAAACTGAGCAGAAATGCAAAGCATGTTTCCCAAAGCCAAAGGATGCCTTGGCCTTGCACTCCTGTTGTCACACCTGAGCAGTGACGTGGTGACACAGTAGGGTGGACATGCTCTCCTGGCTGAGCCTGGATGGAAGGAAGCTGCCCAGGTGACCCTGAGCTCTCACCTGGCTTTTCCACACCTGACCCACTGCCTGGCACATAGTAGATACTCAATAAGTATCTGTTGACTAAATGAATGCATGGAAGAATTAATGTGTAGGTGAAACTTTGGAGCCAGTTCTATCATTTCCAGCGTGAGCGCCAAAGTATCGTCAGAGATAGAATGGTGGCCCCATCGTCGCATAAATGGGAACCCGAAGCCCAGGAAGGAGAAGGCATTTGCCTAAGAAACATAGTCAGCATCTGGGAAAGCAGGGCTGGGACCTAGGACTTCCTACCTGTAATTACCCTGCCAGCACACCAGCCTGTCACTCCTGGCGTGTGCCCGTATGAGTGACCTCCGCCTGCACAAACAGGAAACCAGCCTCCTGGCACCCTGGGTGTACTCGAAAAGCCATCTGCTTGGAAGCTGCACAAAGGCTTTCTGCACCTCATGAAAAATCAAGCTGGATCACGTCAAAGGGGCCTTTGAACTTCGGGTTTCTGACGTTGGTAGCTTTCATTCTTGGTTGGGGCTAGCCCCCCTCCTATCATCAAGTACACCCGCGCGTGGGCATCTCGCGGGTCAGAAGGCTCCAGAGGCTGATTGTGCAACAGAGGCTATGGAGAGCAGAGCCACAAAATCTACTGTCTCGGTGGTGTCACTTTCCCAGTGAGGCCAGCCTGACCGCCACAAGCACCACCAGCAACTCCGGTCACCTTTACCCGCTCTACTTAATGTTCTTATTCATTTATTAACCCTATTGTTTATCGTCCGTCTGGAATGTGCATAAGAGCAAGGAGCTTTGTATATTTTGTTCACGGATATGTCTCAAGCCCCTAGAACAGTTCCTGGCACAGAGTAGACACCCAGCAAATATTAGCTGGATGGATGGATGGATGGATGAACAAATGCCCCAAAGAGTCCCAGCTCTGTGGCTTTCTAGCTGTAGGACCACAAGCAAATTGTGTGGTCTTCTTGAGTCTGTTTTCTCACCAGTCGAATGGGATGGTCCCACTAACTGGAAGAGTTGGTGGGTTCAAGAGTTGGTGGCTTTGTGAAGGCACCTCTGCAGTGCTAAGGTCTGAGAGCTATTCAGTGAGTGCTGGTTACAGCAAAGTCAAAATCCATTCATTCATTCATTCATTCACTCAATCGTTCATCCGGTCAGTCAGGCCACAAGCATGTGGCCTGGGAAGGCTTCTTAGGCGGAACAGGATGATTGACACCTGAGAGGAACTGGTGGGAGTGGGAGAGGATGGGGAACAAGGAGCATCCGGCAGACTGGGGTGGCATGAGCGGACTCAGCGAGGTGGCAGCACCGAGGGCGTTGTTTGGCAGGCTCACAGGGAGAAGCGGGCATGTAACTCTCCCTCCCCGAGGAGAGGAGGGCTCTGGAGGGGGTTGGCGGGTCTGGAACATGGGCGGTTGATATGGCAGGCTTCTTTTCCAGGAAGCATACCCTGAGCTTGTTCTCCATGACACACACTAGCCTGGCCACTGGGGACACAGGAAAACCCAGTCTGCAGCCAGAAGGACACTTACAACCCACGAGTTTGCCTGAGTCACCCTCCAACTAAACACCCACAACAGCGCATTCTGGTTCTTCAGTTGAAGTCCAGCATCCTCCGTGTGGCCCATGAGTCCCCAGCCTGCCTCTCCAGCCCACCTCCTGTGCCCTGATTTTCTTGCTCTGACAATATTAATCTCATTTCAGTTCCTTGTCCATGCCACCTTCCCACCCCAGGGCCTTTGTACATGCTGTTCCTTCTGCTTGGTAATCTCCCTGTTCCCTATCCCAACTTCTTCCCCTTATTTTTTTCCCGCAGGTAGAATTTATGTCTGTAGGTAAGAATGAAACTAGGGCTGTGAAGTAGGAAATCAATAGAAAAATATTTAAGATGTGCAGCAGTCATGTTTAGAATACTTAGTTAAAAGGAAGATGAATAAAGCTTATGCTTTATTTATGAAATTAGAGCTTATGCTCAATTTCTATTTGAAAGACCAACCAGTATGTTATATATTAGTAACTATACTGGGAAAAACACAGGTATATGCAGTTTTAATTAAAAGCTATAGTCCGAAACCCAGATAAGCTGCCAGCACTCAGACCTCTCCCCAGTTGTCACACCCTGAAGCCCTTCCTGAGCCTCCACACTGAGCCAGACCCTCCTGCTACAATTCTCAAAGCACACGACAATCATCTTTCATTGTTCTCACCGGAGATCACGATCCTAAGTTGATGTGTGTGGTTACTCTACACATGGCTGCTTCTCCCACCGGATATTAATTCCGTGAAGGCAGGGGCCAGGTCTGTTTGTATCAGCCGCTAGTCCAGGGATCGCTGCCCCATAAGTCCCTGTGTAATGTTGGATTCCTTGCAGCCCACATAGGGGTGGAAAGAAAACTCAGACCCAGGAGCCATCACAATGCATGAAGACGAGTGCTTTATTGAAGGGCTGCTCGGAAGATGCCAGAAAGGTAGAGAAAAGTTCTTGGACGGACTGGGTGTTAGAGGGTGAAGGAGCTCGTTAGGCAGGAGGCAAGCATTCCTGGTCATGGGAAAGGCACACGCCTGGAGCACAGTTCTAAAAGACAGCTGGTCGTCACGGGTGGTAGGAGATCCTGGCAGTGGCTCTGCTGAATGCCTGCTACGTGCCAGGCATGGCTTCTGTGCCATCTCATGTAACCCTCAGAGCACCTCAGCCCCATGAGGTAGGTATTATTACCCCCCTTTCAATAAATGAGGGAGGGACTGAGGCTCAGAAGGGCTAAATGGCATGCTCAAGTCACCCAGCTTCCAAGTGGCTTACCTGACTGTCGCATGTCCCCAGTGGCGTATACTGCAGACCTTAAACAGCTAGTGTGTGTCTGGCGTCTTCCCACCCCTACCCCCTCAGGCTGGTGCAGGGGAAACGGGGATGACGATCGGCAAAGCACCCTGTGGAGACTCCCAGCTTTTTGTCCCTCGTGGGTGTCCCTCGTGCAGGCTCTCAGCCTTCTGCCCCACCCCACCTTCTCAGAGAGAGGCTGCCTACTCTGGCGCTTCCTGATCTTAGCACTGCCCACCGAAACTAGCCCAACTCCTCTGCAGGCTGCCTTCTCCGCCAGCCTGTGTGTGGCCTCCAGGGCCCTGCGCATGCCCAGGTTGGAGGAGGAGGCGTTTGCTGAACGCACGCGTGCCTCAGGGAGCGGGGCAGCCGTGTACCCGCGAGAGGGGCTGAGGAATGACCAGCCGGCACCCAGGCCCACGTGGAACCCCTCTCTTCCTGCCGCAAACCGCGAGGCCACAGGGAAGTCGCTTCACCTCTCTGAGCCTCAGTTTCCACAGTTGTGCTGGAAACGAGAATGCCCCATGCTCGTAACCTAAATAGCCCCGTGAGCCCTGGTGCCCACTAGTGGTCATAGGCAGGCCCTGCAGGGCCATGTTTTGGGGGGCAGGGATCCTGTTCACTCTGCAGCTGAGCTTGCTAACAGGTTCAAAGGCCAGGCTCTGCTTCTTGTGCTCTGGAGTCAGACAAGATTGGCATTGAATTCTAGCTATAGCCTCTGTAGGTTGCCTCCTTCTAGTGCTGGGACAGCCCCACGTTTTTCCGTCCACCTGGATGCCTGCCTGAGCCCAGAGCTGCTATGCGGACTCTCTGGGAGAGAGAACTTCGTAGTGCACATGCCAAAGACCCAAGGCCAAGGGCTCACACAGGTGAACTAACTTTTCTAAAGCAGGGTGCTAGTTGCCTTAGAGCCCCAGAAGGGAGTATCATTGTCTTTATCTCAGAAATACCGAAATAGAGGCTCAGGGAGGGTGTGTGGCTTTCCCAAAGACACTTCATTACTAAGATTTGAAACCAGGTCCCTCTCGCTCTGAAGGCCAGATGCTCGCCTTGGCTCAAAGCTGCCTCAAATTATGCACCAACAGTCAGCAGACCTGTGAGGGTGTTTATTAAATCATAAAACTTCTCTGCCTGCCAGTGGGAGAGGAGTCACTGCCTGCCAAGTGGATGTGGGTGGGGTGTCTCATCCCAGCCTTTGAATGAGCAGGGAGGGGACAAAGCACGAGGCCCCGAGAGCCAGCAGCGCTGCCTCTTTGGATGGTCTTGGGAGCATATGATGATGTGGGATTAGATCAGAATGTCCCTGTGGTCTCAGTCCCAGGGAGATGAAGCGTTTTCAGCCCCAGGCCATGGCTGGGGTCGGCAGCAAACCGGACTTGCTCCTTATGTTCCACTAGGGTTAGCAATCTTTCCCATGAAGATCACGGTGCGCGTGGCGTCCTCTGTAATCATCAGCAGGAAGGAGCGGTTCAGCTTGAAGTTTAACGGCATCTCCATGGGCAGCGTCTGCATTCCTGAGGCCGCGGCTGCCTCCGTGCCCTTTTCATCCATCTTCAGCTTAGCCTTGTGCACCGCCTGTGGGAACCAGGAACAAGGGCAGTGCCAAGCCACTCGGAGACCAGGGCTGAGCCGAGGACAATGAGAGGCTCAGAGAGGGAGAGGCCTTAGCCGAAGTTGCCCAGCACAGCAGTACCTTAGCTGGTGCCAGCCTCCCTGGGGCTTCTATGTCATATGATACCACTAACGGATGCTGAACAAGCAGATGCAGCGTCAAAAAAAACCCATAATGCAGGGGGAGCGGGAGCTATGAGGGATGGGGTGGGGGAGGCTGGCGGGCGGAGTGGCGTTTGCTATCCTTCCTGGGAATTATAGGGACGCGTCAATGGTTAAAATGGAAGAAGGTGTTTGTTGAGCTTTAACTTAGCGAGATGGGAGGGAGGTGGTGACATCCTGCCCGGAAGCCTCCAGCCCCCTCCACACGCCTTTCCTCCACCTGGTGGATGGTCGGTGGATGGTAAAGAGGGAGCCAAATTTCAGGACAGCTGTTGGAGACGACTTGGACCCCAGATCCATCCCAATATCTATCGACATCTGTGACTAAGTGATCGACACTGGAAAATGGATGGGCTTCTGCAAACGAGTGACGCATTTCATGCCAGTGTACCAAATCCTAACAGTTTTCTAGCAGGCCAATATCCATTGCTCTCATGTAGATTCACGGCTATCAGCACACCTCATTGCAGAGGGAAACGAGCTATTGAACTCAATCAGGCCTGCAGGAAAGGGGTGGTTGGCACTGAATGTTTATAGGAAACCGATGACAGGAAAACTTAGAAGTGAGACAACTCTACTAAGAAAGACTGTCTTTCTCCCTCTTGCAAACTGGAATAAATCTGACTGAGTACTTGGCAACTTGGATTCCTCCCAGGTGGGCTTGATCTTCACGCGCAGTCCCAGATAATCCCCACCATCCACTACTTGTTTTCCTACGACCCAGCCCTTGGCCATGCTGCTGCCCCTACTGGAAGGGCCTCCCCAAACCCGTCTCTGCTCATTGACATCTTTCCTACCACAATGCCTTTTTCACCTAAAAGTAAGGTTCCAGATAAAATACAGGATGTGCAGTTACATTTTAATTTCAGATAAATGATGAATATTTTTAGTGTAAGTATATCCCATGAAATAGTTGAGACGTTTTTATACTAAAAACAAACAAACAAAACTAATCGCTTATCTGAAATTTAAATTTAACTGGATGTCCTGTATTCTGTCTGCTAAACCTGGGAACCCTACCCATCTCTTCCTCTCTGCTTGCCCCTAACAGGCAGGTGCTCAGCCTTGTGGCGACCACAGGTCCTTTGCTTGCTCATCTCTTCATCATGTAGACCATGTTTACGATTTACTCCTAACAGGCCCATGAAGCCTTGGAGAAAGGGTCTGGGTCAGACTCAGACCCCTTCCAGACCTCATGAAGGGTCTGGACCTTCCCCAATTGTTTGTTGCACTGAAGTGACTTTCAAAATAGCACCAGGAGATTGGTTCTAATTTTAAAGACTAAAAACATGAGGCTTAGGGAGGTTCATGACTCGCCCAGGATCTCATGGCTGGTAGGGGGGCAGAGCTGGGTTCAAGCTCAGCCTCTCTGGTGGGTGGAATCCTGGCTCGTACAGCTGCTGTAACAGAAGCTCTGGCCCGGGACTGTGTGAAGGCTCCCCATGCTGGCGGGTCCAGGCTCAGACCACGCAGGCTTACCTCACCCACTTTCAGGCTTCGATTAGGGATGATTTTGGTGAGATCATCGTGCTCCTCAAAGATTTTGGTGATACCCAGGTGGGAGAGGGTCTTCTTCAAGTTGTAGGTACCAGTGATGGAGAACCTGGGCAAGTACACGTCTACAACCCTAGGGAGTGGGGAGTGACAAAGGTGAGCAACAAGGTTCTGCCCTTTTCCAGGGCAGGTCCCCAGGACAGATAGTGAATAAGACATTTGTCTTCCCAGACCCGGAAGTCTCAGACTCTCTTTATCCACAGAATGAGGAGGAGTTCCTTAACCTTGGGGCCCTGGTTTAGAAATAGCCATGCTTTCTGAACTATGTCCCTGCTTCTTATCCAACCCACTCCAGAGCCTCATCACAGAAATGTTCTCAAGTCTCCACTGCCTCAGGGTCCCTTCAGCTGCAGCCGCTAAGGTCTCCCCACTGCGGTCTCAGCCACGCGCAGGCCCTGAGCCCACTCTGACCCCAGCAGGCCTGACACTAGAGGTGGCGGGGCCCCGAGAGCTGAAGCCAGGCAGAGCTCAGCTCACATTTATTCTGCCTCTCATGAGCTCTGTGACTTGGAGCAAATGATCTGACCTCTCCAAGCCACCTGTGTGAGAACGATGGTGGTAATCATAGCACCCGGGGACCATAAGAGTGCTAAAGAAAATGCACGTTAGGTTCTCAGCAGGGTCAGCGATCAGCAGGTGTTCATCACTTGCCCTGGAGTTAGCAGCAGCTTCCCATCCTCTGTGGGTGGCACCTGGGTTGGCCTCTCTGCCCGGGACCTGTGGTCAGGTGTCCATGAGGTACCTGCGAGCCCTGGATTCCTGTCCACCTGGCCCCAAACCCCATTTCTTCTTGCCTCTCCAAGAACCTCATTCCTGCCTACGTTTCCTCTTTCTTCCGCACCACCTATAAATGATGTCTACCTGATGAGTCTCAGGAGCGGACCACCTGCTATAATAGCCCCTATCTTAAAAAAACAAAAGCAAAAACAATCTCCATTGGCCCTGAGTCACCTCTGCACCTCCCGGCCCATATCGTTTCTTTCATTCATAGCAAAAGCCGTATCTACCAGTAATCTCCACTTCCTCCCATTATTGCCTCAACTTACTCCAGTCAGGCCTTTGTCCTCCACATGCTACCAAAGCAGCTCTTCCCAGAATTACTGCCGGCATCAGCTTGCTGGACCCAACAGCCAACTCTCAGAGGCCTGTACTAGACGGTCGACCCATTTTTCCATCGTGACACATTCCAACCCAAATCCAGGCCCTCCTGCTATCCCCTCCTTCACCAGCCACTCCTTCTCTCACCCTTTGTTGCTTCCACCTCATTGCCCGTCTCATCGCTGTGATGCTTCAAGCCTCAGACCTTGGTCCTCCTCTCTTTGCTATCTTTTCTCCCTCCCAAGGGATTCCATTCAATGTCATGGCTTTTTAAAGCTACCAGCAATAGGCCCAATGACTCCCAAACTTACCTTTCCACTTATCCATTCATTCAACAAATGGATTTGTTAAATGCCAGCCACTGTTCTAGATGCTTAGGTGCATCCGTGAACAAAACAGGCAAAAGTCCACGCCCTTGAGTTTGTCTTTAGCAGGGAAGACAGGCAATAAAATCAACACCACAAAAATCATAGTGTAGCGTGGATGCATAGACTGGCAGTCTACGCATGAGAAGGCAGTATGTGCATGGAAAAAAAAAATACAGATTCCCTCACAGAAATCAGGAATTCTGGAGTAAAGGGAAGGTTTGAGCAAACTTGGAAGGAGCCAAAGGAGTTAGGCAAGTTACATTTTGGGTTTTTTGTTTGTTTGTTTGTTTGTTTGTTTGTTTGTTTGTTTGTTTGTTTGTTTTCTAAGTGAAGTGAAGAGTCACAGTAGGGTTTTGAACAGAGGAGTAACATGGTCTTGCTTAGGGTTTAAAAGGATCATTTTCGTCTGCTCTGTTAAGAATATACTCTTGGTGGCAAGGGACAGGAACACATGTCTTATTCACTATCTGCCCCGGGGACCTGCCCTGGAAAAGGGCAGAACCTTGTTGGCTCACCTTTGTCACTACCCACTCCCTGGGCCATTTGGAGACCAGATGTTGGGAGTTATAGAGATGGCAAGAAGGGATCAGACTCCAGATATTTTTTAATGGGATCCCCTGACAGACTGAATGAGGGGCTGCGGAGGAGAGAGTGATCAGGTAGGTCCTCAAGGTGTTTAGTTTGGGCAGCTAGAAAGATGGAGTCACTGTGGAATGAAATCAGAAGCTGGAGGATGTTCCATGGGATGTCTGTTCCCTACACTTTGAGACTAAGACTTTGCCAGGCATCCAGGAGAAATCCTGGATAAGTAGACGGATCTGTGACCCTGGAGTTTGGAAGAGAGGACTCCGGCTAGGGCCAGAATAGCATGGAAGCTGGGATAATACAGATGGCGTTGAAAGCTGTGAGCCTAATGCATGCATTAAGGGGGTGACTATCAGTGGAAAAGGGGCCTGAGGAGTGAGCCCCACGCCACTCAACTCTGAGACCTGGAGGAGAAGGGGGTAGGTGAGAGGAACCAAGAGACTGTGGGGGCCTGGAAGCCAAGTAAAGAACACCTCTTCAGAAGGTAGGGTGAGCCACTGGGTCAAATGTTGCTGACAGGTTGAGAAAGGTCTGAAACAAGCCACATGAATTCTCTTGGTGATTGAAGCCTCCATGGAGGTGAGTGCAAAAGGCTGACTGGAGCGGGTTTAAGAGAGGATGGGAGGAGAGAAGCTGTGGACAGTGGACAGAGGCAAATTGCTTCCAGGTATTTACCTGGAAAAGGGAGCAAAAAACCCAGAGCAATATGGGGGAAGTAGGGTCAGGAGATGATTGTTTTATGATGGGAGGAATAGCAGCATCTTCATATCCGATGGAAATGATTCGGTAGAGAGCAAACACATTTGCTGATGTAGGAAAGAAAAGAGTGTTTAAGGTGATACTCCTGAGTAGTGAGAGGAGGTAGGAGCCGGTACGTTAATGGGGAGAATGGCTTTATGACAAAGTGGGAAGGCAGAAAATGTGAGGCCGATGCTGGAAGGTGGCTTCATATCACAGTAAATATGTCAGGATATGATGGGGTACTCAGGCTAGGAGTGGACCCTTGAAATGGACCCTTGAAAAAGGGAAATGGATGTTTCAAAGTCACTGGCAACTTGTGCCTCCTACAGGTGGAGATTTCCATTTGCCTTTGGGGAAACTGAGCCTTTCATCTGGGGAATCCACCACAGCGGCTTCTAATTATGTAGATACAAAGCAGGAATCTGTCTTCAGTGCAGAGCCCGGGCTGCAGCCATCCGCAGCCTAAATTCCCAAGTGTGCTGGGCCTGTGTCTTTTAGGTGTGTGCCTGCTGACTTGGTCACTTCCCCTGGGGAAAGGGTGAGTTTTCTCCTCAGCCTGTCCTAGGCCTGGTCTGGAGGAGACTGCAGAAAGAGCACACAGGAAGGGCCCGTCTGCCTGCCCTCTGCCATTGCGGACCATTGGAGTGGTCTAGACTTGGCAAGTTGTCCCCCAGACCCCATGAGCTCAGAAGGTAGGAATGTTGACCTACTGTGTTCTGATGGAATGTAGTTTTCCCCTCTGGGAACCATGGACAAGGGCACTTCCCTGAAAGAGGATATAAAGATTCCCATGGCGGGTGGACGTTACTGCTCTCAGTCACCCTGGGGCCAGATGTGACTGGGAAGGCAGGACCTTGTCTGCCCTGGGAGAAACAATCCTTTCCATGGTCCTCCCGGCAGGGAGGCCTGGCCTAAGGACAAAAATGCTGGAAGAAGTCCTAGCATGATTCAGGAACACACTGGGGTTAGCTAGGAGGGCACTCTGGATAAGACCCTAAAGGAAGCCTGCACTTGAACTCCACGAGAAGCCACTTCTATGTACTGTAAGTATCCCTGGGTTCTGCTATCCTCAGACCTCCAGTAAGGCCTGTGCTGGCCCGTGGGAAATCTCACAGGGCCTTGAGTAGAGGAGCAAAGGGTCCACTCCTGTGGACCATCTCCTGAAACCAGAGAACAGATGGCAGCCCCCCAGAGAGATCTGGGTGCGGTGAGAAGTGCCCCTATAGTGGTCTCAGCTCTGGGGGCTACAGAGGGGCTTGGCGAAGGGAACATGAAACACACTTGCTGGCCCGGAGCTGCAGCCCCATGAGAAATTGTCAGTAATAACTTGGAGATGGGGGGGGGGATAAGAGCTCAGTAAATCTGGGATAGAAGAAGGAAAGAGAGTAGGAGAAAAGGGAAGAAGAAGGAAGAAACTGCATACACCAGGCGCCCTCTGTACCTTTGCTTGACTAGTTTTTTCCATCTGTAAAAAGTGTCCAGCCTCAAGGCCTTCTCCACTTGCTCCTTCTTGCCCTCCTCAGGAAGAATGAATGTCGCTGTGAAGCTGTTCTTGTAGGGCATTTCCAGGACAGTGCAGCCGAGCTGGTCATCACGGCCAACTTTATACATGCCCGCACGAAACATCATGGGCACCTTCACTGTCTTGTTGCCATCCAGAGTGAAATCTTCCTGCTTTGTTAATTTTGGATCAAACTCATGTTGCCATGTGGCTTCAGATAAAGAAAGACAAAGTGGCATTATTGTTCTGAGGGAGAATAGGTGACCGGATCTAGCTAACCACTGTTTTCTGTCCACATGGATTCAAGGAAAGGGGTTCGAATACTCTGAGATATCAGGACAGATTCCCCGGAACCCGTGCCCTCATGCCATGCCCCCAGAGCCCCCAGTATAGGCTTCTGAGGGCCAAGTTCCTGACTTCAACTTCTAGCTTTACTCTTTTAGAAGGATAACCCTGGACATGAGTCATAACCTCCCTGGGCTTCAGCGTCCTTATCTGCAGAATAGGGATATTGACGGGTACCTGATAGGACTGGTGTGAAACTGGGACATGGCAGCACTGCTTAATAACTGTGTATAGTAAGTGTTGAATGGATGCTAGTCATCATCAGCGTCCTTGTCACCATTGTCCTTATAATCTAGGGGGTATAGGGACTTCGGGAAATTCCAAATTCTCCTTTCTCCTTCTGCTTTGGGCAGATGGAGCTTTCAGTCTACCATTATCATCCTTTTTTTTTTCTTCTATTACCATCATGCTCCCTGTGGATTTTGGGATATCTGAACTTCCATATTTAGAACGATGTTGCTGACAGCCCAGCAGTAATCTTGCTTGGCTGAGGGCTGTTGGCCTCTGATTCTCACCTATGTTGGCCAACCTTTGTGTGTGCATGTGGTGTGTGAGTAGGTGTGTATGGTCAGGGGGATGGTGCTTGGATTTGGGAATACTCTTCCACTTTCTTTTCAGTCTCTCACCCTAAGATTTGGAAATTTACAAATTCAGATAGGAGACCAAGGCCCCCACCAAAGTGATCATCATTACCATCATCAACAACACCATCACCATTCTGGGCATCTACTTGGAGTGATGGGAAGTGCATAGCCCCTGGGCCAAGAAAAGTGGGGTTTTTTGTCCTTTCATTGACTGGCTTTGTAACTGAGTAAGTCAATTACTATCTCCTTGAATTTCACTTTCCTCATCTAAGAAATGAGGCAAAGAATGTCACTGCAACCTCTACAACAGTGTTGTGTTAGTATGATCAGTAATAATGAAAATGCACACATGGAGAATAATTTAGACTTCACAAAGTTCATTTCACATACATTTTCACTTTGAATCCCAATAACTGTCCGGTGAGTTACATGTAAAGGTACTCATTTTGCAGATGGGAAAAGTGAGGCTCTGAGAAATTACTTATGAATTCAAGGTCACAGTGCAAGCAAGTGGCCAATGCAGGGTTTAAATCCAAGTCTACCGGTCATCCTATCTTTTCCATTTCAGCATGTCCTTTTCCAAGCCTTACCTTGAAAGAAAATGTAATTTCCAAGGACCATCACAGTGCCAGGATCTATATTCTTGATCAGGTTATCAATTTTCCCCTGGGTTTTCTGACTGATATAGTCATTGATCTGCTTCTCAGTGTTTTTCAAGTTCTGGAAGTTGGTAGGGATGATGTCTGCGTTGTACAGGTTCTTGCTATCCATCAGAAACTTCTTCATTGGCCGCAGCCTCTGATCGATGAACAAGGTGTTCCCAAAGCTCAGCTTGAGGTCCTGGTTCCACTGGTTCAGTCTGCAGATGAGGTCATGGAAGCCCTCATGGAGGTCCTTCTCCGGTATATTCCCGAAGTTGAGGCCATTTTTAATCTCAGCCAGCGTGGATTCCTGGGCACCCAGACACAGCATGGAGAAGGCTGTAGAGATGCTCACAGGGGAAAAGAAGATGTTCTTGCTGTGGCCAGTGGAGGCCATCTTCTTGTACAGCTTGAAGCCAAAGTCCATGTTCCGCCTTGCCAGCTCTTGGGCCACGGCCTTCCACTGCTGGGCCCGGCTCATAGCTCCATGATTCTTTGGAGAGAAGTTGGGCTTCAGGAGACCTTCCACAGCGAGGAGGCCAGCCAGAAGCAGGCCCAGGCCCACCATGGAGTTCATTTTTCCTTGGAGATGGTCCTGTGGAGTGGTAGACCTGAGATTAGTGGGAAAAAGAACACAAGGAACCCATTGCCCCTATCTTCTCCACAAGGAAGACCAGATGAAAGGAGTTATATAGTGACTAGCGTGTGCTGTGCATAGTGGTTTATCAGGGTTTTGACGTCCATGATAGCATTTAAACTTTACAGTCACCCTGGGGACTAGCAATGGTGGTCCCCATCTCATAAGTGAGAGACCTGAGCATAGGAAACAGCTCCTGTTTTTGTACCTGTCTCCCCCATCTTATGGTGACAGATTCTCAATTCCTTTGAGGGACCGCTCTTTCCACTCCACGTGATCACAATGAGAAAAACCCACAGGGAGGGCATGTGGCCCAAAATACTTCATCACGTCACACTGATTGATAAAGAAATGTGAGTGCGGGGCTGGCCGAATGGCACATTGGTTAGGAGCTGGCTTGGGACGCCAGCTCTGAGCAGCAGGGCCCCAGTTTGGATCCCACAGGAGGGCCAGCGACACTACGCCCTCTACAGCTAAGATGGTGAACAACAGCTCAACCTGGAGCTGGGCTGCCATGAGTTGCCGGCGATGGTGTAGGCTGCAGTGGGGCTGGCCAGTAGCGGGTGTGAGCTTTTGTGCGCTGCCATGAACCACTGTGCGTGGCTGTCCAATGGCCAGTGAACAACTGCCTCACTTGGGAAGAGTGCAATGATAATACCAACTTGGGTCAGTGAAGCGACGTCCTCCACAACTAGACTGAAGAACAAAAGGACAGCAACTTGTCTGTTCTGATTCCCCAGTGCTGTTCCCTTCCCCCAATAAAATCTTAAAATAAATAAGAAATGTGAGTGTGACCGAAATTAGATCAGCCAGGGTCTTTCCCTGAGAATACACAGGCCTCTTAACTCTAGGGTGCCTGGCTTAATGGGGTAACCTTGGGGCCATATGAGGCCATGACTTCCACATGTAGAAGGAGAGAAGAGAGAGACAGGTAGAAAGAGAGAAATGGGGGGAAATTCTTAGTAACATCTTTGGAGTCCCCAGATCGAGCCTTACCTGAAGTCCAGCCACCTCCATTTTTCCAAGTTATGGGCCAATAAATGTCCCTTTTAGGGTTGGCTGGTTTGAGTTGAATGTTTTTCCCTACAACCAAAAGAATCCTGACTAATTTGCAGAAATTAAGCTCTTTGTCTAAGATCCCATGGTCTGTAAGTGGCGGGTGTGCACCCCACAGAACCCAGTTCTCTAGTAAACCTCCTTCCCTGCACCCTTTCTGGGGGCGTGAAAGGGGCGGTGTGGTAGAACGGAAAAGCCATGTCTGCCTGGCACCAGGTCTGCTGCTTCTTTTGCCACCTCTCAGCTTTGACGTCTCCCAGTAGGTCTGTGAGCTTTCGAAGGACAAGAATTTCAGTTTCATTTTTCCTTAATCTCCAGCCCCAGCTGCAGAGAGCCACCAAAAGAATGACCTTCCAAAAGGTGTGTTGGCTTCTGTAGTTGGCCACACTACTGCCAATGATTCTTTGTTTTTTTTTAAAGATTTTTATTGGGGAATTGGGGGGATGGGAACAGTGCTGGGGAATTGGGGGAAGGGGAACAGACAAGTTGCTGTCGGTTTGTTCTTCAGTCTAGTTGTGGAGGACGTTGCTTCACTGGCCCAAGTTGGCACCATCATTGCGCTCTTTCCGGGCGAGGCAGATCAGTTGCCGGCTTTTGGATAGCCGCTCAAGGCAGCTGCTGGCTGCTCACACTGGCTGCTGGCTACACACGGTAGCCCATGGCAACCCATTGCCACAGGAGCTGCAGACTATGCCATCGCCAGCAACGCACAGCAGCCCAGCTCCAGGTTGAGCTGTTGTTCAGCATCTTAGCTGTAGAGGGCAGTGTCACTGGTCCTCATATGAGGGATCCGAACCGGGGCCCTCTGGCATCCCAAGCCAGTTCTTAACCATCGCGCCACTCGGCCGGCCCTGTCAATGATTCTTATACCAATTTCTATATCAAGTAAAGGCAGATTTCTTTGCTTAGTCCTCTGTGATCACTTGCTACCTTTTTTCCTGTAATTTACATCTGTACGTATCTGTAATCTGTGGGAAAGAGAGAGGTCCTCGACGGTAAAGGCTTTCCTTGGCTGTCTTAGCTTGGGTTGCTGAGAAGCAGGGCCTGAGGCAAGGACTCAGGTGTAGGTTGTGTATTGAGGGCGTGCTCTTAGGAGGAGCCCCTTGGGAAGTGAGGGAGGAAGGCAGGAAAGGAAGGAGCTGAGAAAGGCTGTGGCTCCAGGTAAGGTCTAGCCTTGGCCTGACCCCCAGAGGGAGAGCCCTGGAGCATTGAGCCTGTGAGCCAAGGGGCCTGGATTTCAGAGGGGGTCACTCCAGCAGTGGCTGTGGTCTGGGGTATAACTTCCTGAGGCAGTTAGCTCCTATCAGCCAACAACAGGTTTCTGGAGTGGGGAGGGCAGCTGTGAGCTGTTAGCAGCCAACCCTCATAGCACCAGCGGCCTAGGGACTGGGCCCGGCACCCCAGAGTGCACTGAAGCTAAAGCGTAGTGCCTGGCATGGAGGAGGCTCTTTCAGGCTGGCTGAATGAGAGGGTGAATGAACCCTGCACAGGGCTAGCACCTAGGAGCGCCCCATATCCCCATGTCTGTGCCCCCAAGCCCTCTATGCCCAGTACTGTGGATGCAGCCATCTTCAGAGCAAACATGGCTTCAAGGAGTTTGTGGTCTGGAGTATGAAAATTCTAGTGGAGACTACCCATTGTCCCCACAATCCCCTCCATCTTCTTAACTAAACTTTTTTTTTTTGAGTGCTTACCCCTCCCTCAGAGAGCCCATGTACCTCAGGGTCAGGGGCCCTGACTGGGACAGGGTAACCCCAGCTCCCCTGCCAGTGACTGGTTCAGGAACTGGGCCCAATCCAGTCAGTGCGCGGGCGAGGTTCTGTCCTGGTAGTTGTTCAGGGAGGGGCATGGGACTTAAGTGACCCAGTGAGGGTGAGCTTTGGGGCTCTTTGTTAGAATGTTGGGGTGCTGCTCTCTCTCTTCCTCCAGATATCCTGGACAGGAAGGGGGAGATGCCAGGGACTACCACAGCCATTTGCCCCATGAGGGAGGTGACCCTAGGACAAAGCCAGAACTCAAAGAGGGTGCACACAGGGCTTTTCAGAGAAGCTGGAGCTGAGATTAAGATCACCCGGGTGGGCTCGGACCCCACTCTATCTCTAGTCCTCCAGTGGTGCGAGTATGAATCACGTGGTCAGTTACTTGAAGCCCAAAGCATCCTAACAAATGCAAGCTTTGTTAGGATGCATATATACATATATATATATACATATATGTATGCAGATGCATATATACATATATATATATATACATATACATATATACATATATATATATATATGTGTGTGTGTGTATATATATGTGTATATATATATATATATATATATATATATATATATATGCATCCTATGCTTTGTTTTTATATATGGCTTTGTTTTTTGTTCTTTTTAAATGCTGGGACTACCAAGCAGAGTTAGGAGATCTAGCTCTGACCTCATGCTTCATTGCTGTGTGACACTGTGGAAAAGACTTCCCCTCTCTGAGCCTGGGTAATACCTAAGCAGCTTTCACTCCCAATGACACATTTTTTAATAAAAAATTAAAAACAACTGGTGATGAACAAGGGCTCTAGAGGCTTCTAAACATAGATTATAGTAGAGAAGATGAATAAAATCCACAGGGATGCTTCAGGTTAAGGGAAAAAAATAGAAAATGCAATGGAGTCACTCTCTCGGGTTAGTGAACTGGACTGTGTACAAAGTCTGCCTGGGTTAATAATAGAAGCTTCTTGTATTCAAAGGAGCTTGCTACCCCTGTGTGCGCTATTTCCCAGTGCCTAGGAGTGGAGGTGTTTAAACGCTTCCATCCCAGAAACAGTTCCTGACACTGACAGCAGGTGTATGCACACACACACACACACACACACACACACACACACACACACACAGTTTTACAGTGATCCAGTGTAATGACTCCTAAATGTTTTTCCTACCTCATCAAGTTTCGGGAACAAGAACTGATCACAGAATCAGAAGTGTGGATATTGGTGTTCTGCTCACATGTTAGGTGGCATGGAATAAGCTTCTTTACCCTTCAGAGCCTCAGTATTTTCATCTATTAAATGGGGGTGGGTAATACTTGGCCTCCACTGCACTAGATGCTGCAAATCAGCTTGTAGCTCCCACCCCTTGGGACACAGCCTACACCCTGCCGGGTCTCAGCTGCCCCCCACCTCTATACACCTGGGACACAGTAGTCCCCACAGGCCTTCTGCCTAATCCCACTGAGTGCCGACAGCCTAGCCTTTCTCCCCCAAAACAGCCCAACTAACTCTATTTCTGGGTCTTTCCGTCTGTCATCACAGACCCTAAACTGACCCAAACTTGTTAGATGGGTTCCAGTCCCAGATGCCTGAGTAGGCTAATTTTTGTCTGTTTAAACTGGGTGACTGGTTATTTCTCAGTAAATTGATAGATTGCCCAAGCTGAGCAATTCTTTTTTGGTTTTTAGTTTTTTTGAGGGGGGGGGCTGGGTGGAGAGAGAGAGAGAGAGAGAGAGAGAGAGAGAGAGAGAGAGAGAGAGACTCCAGATAAAATAAGTAAACAAAATAAAGAAGAAAAAGAACAAGACAGAACCGGGGCCCTGTGGGGTACACATGGAGCAGACAAAACTAGAGTCAGTACCCCAATTCTTCTCTGACTGTCCTGGTCCCATGTTCCCCATTAACTTGGGAAAATAATTTCTTTCTCTGAGGAACAGATAAAATGGCATGGCGCTGACTTAGGAGTCCTTCATCCAAAGCAGGTACATGCCAGGTATAAGGCAGGAGCCCTCTGGACCAGAACACAGGTGCCTAAGGCCTGCCCACCGAGGAGGTGGCCCATGGCAGGGCTCCCACGCAGGGCAGCCCGCCCACTTTCGTCTCCCACACCATCCTGATAAGCTTAGTAATTGGGATCAGCCAATCAAAACAACAAGGGAGTGGGGATAGTGAGATGTGATGGCACATTTAGCAACAATAATATCTGTAATTTTATCAAGTACTTTCACACTTGTTATCACCAGTATCAAGGGAAACAACACACCGACACAAGGAGCACTCGTGGAATACAAAAGAGACACTCAAGGCTGAGGGGTTTGGAGCTATTTACTTCAGAGGGCAGACACCGCCTCAGCCCTCCCCCGGTCACCTCTCTTGTGACAGTCTGCAAAGCTAGCTCTCATCCCTGTGGTGGAACTGACTGGAAGGAAAAGATTATGTGGTGTCCGTTCTCAAGCCAATGAGACTAAAAAGTTTAGGATGCTTTGGATGACTTCCCATCCCCAGTGGCTGGAGCCCTAATGAGCCAACGTCAGCCAGCCAGGCTGTCCCTACTCGTGCAGAGGCCTCTTCCTGCACCGGCTGGACACAGGCGTCCTGCCTGGAGAACCCCCAGCCTCTTGGAGACCCCAGCTCTCCTCCAATCCCTTCCAGAGTTCCCCACAGAGTGCCCAGTACTTGGAGAGACTCAGGGCTCTCCTTGGGCTGAAAGGGTGTGAGGGGCCCTGATGATGTGCTCTGGCCCCTCAAAAGTTCAGCACCAAAGCCCTTGGACTTGAGGAGAACGTCCCAGGCATGCTCTGTGGCCCACCTATTCTAAGTAGTGTTTTAAGAGATCTCTGTAGACATACTAGAAGTTACTATTTTTTAAAGCAACTTACAACAAAGTGATGGTAAGACACACCCTCCTTCCCCTGGTGGAAGTGAGAGTAGACCCGTAAAAGAAATCTAATGACCACTGCAATCTACTTTATCCTCCTTCCTGGGAAACAAAGAAGATGGAACACAAGTCCATCATCTCACCTCTAAATGTACTCTGGAGACTTCTGCCTTCATTTCTTTAAGAAATATTTTGGGTTCTCACTATGTGCCAGGCTCTGGGGCTCTGAGCCATGCCAAGGAGTGGTCTGTGCTGCTGCTGCTGCTGCTGAGTGGCCCACAGCCTCCTTTGGCACCCAAACACCTAGCTGTCTCTAAGAGACGGTGCCCACAACCAGCCCCACGGACTTCTCCAAGTCCCCAAGCACTTTCCAGCTCTTTGCCTGGCCTGTTCCTCCTGTCTTCAGGACTTCGGACTAGGATGAGGGACTATGTGGGTTGGAAAGATGTAGCAACCATCAGCCTCAGGACCACTGCACTGCAAAGGGGAAACTGAGGCACAGAGTGGATAAAAGAGCTATCTGAGGTCCCAACATGCATTTCGATGGGTCAGAGTGGGAATCCAATACATTAAGGCGATTCTGCATTAAAAAAGGCTGCCTGCCCTCACTTTCTCCATGAAATAGTAAATTGCTGGATGCAGCCCCTGTCCTCAGGGAGAGGCAAGATACACAAACACTCACAGACAAGGCTGACCATGGCCAGGAGCAAAGGGCAGGGCAGACCTGAGTTGGAAATACCCTCTTATCTCCCAAGACAACCCCATCCCCACACCCGCCAAGGAGTCTCTTCTAGAAAAGCACTGAAAATAGTTAGACATCCATGAAGATGAATCAGGGCCTCACTCTTTCAAAGAAGGCTTTCCCAGATGGAAACTCCTCCAGGACTTTCTTCAAGAGCCCTCCCTCGGCCTGGCCTGCCTCCTCTCGCATCTGAAGCAAACTTCATGTGGAATAGAAAAGAAGCACTTGACCTTTTTGGAGGGCACAGACCATACTCACAGTGCATTCAGGAGAAATCCACGGAGCTAGCCAAGGGAGTCTGCTTGTCTTGTTTTATTAGTTATACTTCCATGGCCTCTTGGAATGATAGACTGAGGCCAATAAAATTAGCTGGCTCGAGTGGGCAGGTGATGCAGGCTCAGGAGCAATGCAATGGCGACACCGCCTCCCCGGGGACTTCTCCTCACTACCCAGGCAGCAGGGTGATGTGTAGATCAACACCCCGCTGGGTGGTGGCTTCTCTAATGAAGTCCATTCATATCTTTTGCAACTACTGTGTTTCCCAATCATCATGGGTCTGGAGCCTGGGGTTTTCTACAGGAAGTTCAGCCTGTACTCCTGAACTATTCAACGCACCATCACCGCTGCCATCCATGGGAACGGTTGATAGCTGACTTTCCTGGAGTCCTTTCCTTTATCCTTCATTTCTTTCTTTTGCTCTTTTTCAAATACTTTACAGTTATCAGTGCAATTACCTGAGCTCACATGGAGTCCTTTTGGGGAAGAGAACCAACAAGAGATGAACAGACAGTTAAATACATAGTTTCTGTGAGGTGTAACAGGGATCAAACATTCATCGCAAAGCTTGTGATCATTCAAGAAAGTTACAAATTGTTTTCCAATTGCGTATTTGTTGTGTGGAGTAACGCGACCATGATTGATTTTTCCCCCTTTACTTTTCTGTGTTTTCAGAGTTTCCTTTTATGGACTAGATATTACTTGAGAATTAATTTTTAAACGATTAAAAATAAAATGAAATTCTTATCTGCAGGTTTATCAGAGACAGGAGCCGTGATGGTCAAACCCACTGGTCCTGGGATGAGAGAGCCATGGGCCCAGTGTACTTCCTTACACTTCTTCTTCCTCTGAAGAACTTTAATGAGCAGAAAAAAATCATTAAATAGTCCTTCCCGTGTACTGATGTTTCATGGTGTTGTGTGACCACACAACACCAAGGCGTGTGGACTGTGTCTCCTTCCTGTGGGGTGCTGCTTTTAGCAGAGTCATGACTCTCATGTGAAGCAGGTGCCCCAGTGAAGCCTCTAGAGCAGAGGTGACATTGGCTCTTTCCCAGGCGTGGTTCAACCACATCCTGACGCACTCACAGACCAGACCAGCCAGGCCTTGGGGATGTGGGGCCCCAGACCTGCCAGGATCAGAAAGTGCGCTGAAGGAGGCCCTCAGCGGCCACTTTCCCTCACCCAGGGAGGCAGGCCTGTCTGTGGGAGTGTGTCTGGTCAGATACACCGTGTGACCAGGTGGGGCGAGAGGCCTCCCTGTCTGCCTCTGTTCACTGATGGGTGCAGATGGGAACATGACCCGACACAAGGACGGCCTGAGGGGAGGGTAGTCCCACCATACCGGAAGCTGAGAGCCAGCCAGCCGACGCTGACCCAGAATTCAGGTCTGCTCCCTGGTTTGGGAGGGAAAAACACTGCCTGCTAATGACAGGGTGAGGCCTGTGAGAGTCTGTGGGCCACACCCACTGGCCTGACCCAGACAGACTCTGCTGTAAGGCAAACTCCCATGGGAGAGGCACAGGAGAGGCCCAGGAGGGACAGCACAGGGCTGTCCGGGTGGGGATGCCCACTGAGTGACAGGATGCTGCTCCTGGGATGTCTGAGCTCCGACAGTGCCCAGAGACTGGGAGGCCACAGCAGAGGGTAGCCACAGGTGGTCTAGAGGCCAGGCCTGGCTAGGCGCTAAATCTCAGTAAGGAGTTGCCCACTCCTGCCAGGGAGAAGAACCTTTGGAGGCTTGTTCAACCATCTTGTTCTCCCAGATTCTGGGCCTGTGAGACATCTAGGAACATATTAATGACCATGCCACACCCTGATCCCAGAAACCCAGGTCTGGTGGGAATATAGGAGAATACAAAGAGACAGCTCAGCTTGGTAAAGGCTGAAGTAGGTGCATGCAAAAGGAACCTTATGCCACCTGAAGTGATTGGGACAGTTTCATAGATGGGGCACTCTTGAGCTGGGTTCTGAAGGGTGAGTAGGAGTTCTTTAGGTGAAAACTGATGGCAAGAGTAACACAGCAAAGATCCTGCAGTCTAAAGAAAGTGAGGGAACTATCTGATACCTGTAGAAAACGTGACTTTGAGCTTCTGCTTCCTTTCGGAATAACCTACTTCTAAAGCGGTCATCTCAGCCATGGGAGCACATTAGAATCATCTGGGGGCTTTAAAAATATCCATGTCTTGAATATCCCTCAAGAGATTCTGACTGAGTTGGCCTAGGACCAAGCCTGGGGGAGGGTGCTTTATCCTCAGAAGAACCTCTACTGAGGATTATAATGAGGATCCATGGTTGAGATTCTCTGCTCTAAATCAAGTGATTTCCACCTGATGACTATGGGAAGAAGGTGGGGCGTCTCCGAAGACAGAGCTTCCTGACACCACCAGATATCTAGAATTTCTATAAAGCTATAGCAATTAAGACAGTGAGACGTTGGTACAGAGACAGATAAATTGACCAATGGAACAAACTAGAGAATCCAGGACAATCCTACCCCAAAAAAAGCCATCTGATATGTGACAAAGCACCATAGCAATTAAGCAGGGGAAGGATGGTCCTCTGAACAAATGGTCCTGGAAACACTGGAAATCCATATGGGGGGGAAAAATGAACCTTAACTCCATCCCTCCATACACAAAAATTAATTTAGGAAACTACAGACCTAACCGTGCAAAGTATTAGAATGGACCATATGAAACTGAACCATATCCAATGATTTTTTTTTTACCTCAAAACCCACAATTATCAAAACCACAAAGCTTCTAGAAGAAAATATAATAGAATACCTTCATGACCTTGAGATAGACAAAGGCTTCTTAAACAGCACACACAAAGTACTAACTAACATAAAAAAGAGATAAATTGAACTTCATTAACTTTAAGAACTTTTCTGTTCATCAAAAGTCACTTAAGAGAGTCCAAAGGCAAGCCAGAGACTGACAGATGGTACTTGTAAGACATCTGTCTGATAAAAAACTAGTGACTGATTTTTTAAATTTCTACATATCAATAAGAATAAGACAACTAACAAATAGGCAAAGATTTGAACAAATGCCTCATGAGAGGACCTCTAAATGGCCAATGAGCAGCTGAAAAGGTGCTTAACATAATCGGTCAGCAGGGATATACAAAATAAAACCACAACAACATACCTCTCCACACCCACCAGAGTAGCTAAACTTACTTATTTATTTTTAAAAGTTATTTTTAATTATAGTTGACATGCAGTGTTGTATTGGTTTCAGGTGAACCACAGAATGATTCAATGTTTATATACCTTATGAAGTGATCGCCATAATAAGTCTAGGAATCATCTGTCATTGTACTATTATTATATACTATAGTGATATTATTGACTATATTCCCTATGCTGAGTTATTTTATAACTGGAAGTTTGTACTTCTTAATCCCCTTCCTCTTTTCCATCCATCTCCCTACCCTCTTCCTCTGGCAACCCTCAGTTTGTTCTCTGTATCTATGAATTTGTTTGTTTTGTTTTGTTTGTTCATTTGTTTTTGTGGTTTTTTTTTTCAGATTCCAGATATAAGTGAAATCATATAGTATTCGTCTTTCTCTGTCTGACTTATTTCCCTTAAAATAATACTCTCTAGCTCCATCCATGTTGTCACAAATGACAAGATTTCATTCTTTTTATGGCTGAGTAATATTCTATTTTATATGTATACATATCACATTTTCTTTATCCACTCATCTATTGGTGGACACCGAGGTAGCTTCCATATCTTGGTTATTGTAAACAATGCTGCAATAAATATAGGGGTGTATATCTTTTTGAATTAGTGTTTTGGATTTCTTTGGATAAATACCTAGAAATGGAATTGCTGGGTCATAGGTGGTTCTATTTTTAACTTTTTGTGGAACCTCCATACTGTTTTCCATAGTGGCTGCACCTAGTATTTATAACCCCCACCAACAGTGCACCAGGGTTCCCTTTTCTCCACATCCTTGCCAACACTTTTTGTTTGTTGATTTATTGATAGTAGCCATTGTGACAGGTGCAAGGTGGTATCTCATTGTGGTTTTGATTTGCATTTTCCTGATGACAGAATAGCTAAAATTAAAAGGACTGACAACTCCAGGGCGTGGAGCCAGTAGAACTCTCTTACACGGCTGGTGGGTGTGTAAGCTGGCACATGCACTATGGAAAATTGCTTGGCAGGATCCGTTAAAGCTAAACCCACGTTTACCCTCTGACCCAGTAATTGTATCCCAGGGTTTAGACCCAGAAATGAGTGCTTGTGGGTTCATAAAAGACAAGTACTGGGATGTCCATAACAAGTTTATGTAAATAGCCCCAAAGTAGAAACGACTCAAATGTCCATTAACAGTAGGATGAAAAATAAGAAAGAGTTCAGCCCCCATCCCAGGCCATACTTTCCATTTCCATGGGTGACCCCATGATTCTGTCTTTCACAGGGTCCCCAACTGGTGCTCATCACAGGCAGCCATGGGAGACAATGACCAAGAATGGGAAGTGCTATGGAATCCAAATCACATTAGAACAAATTAAAGAGAACCTCCAAGCAATAAGGTAAATATTGAGTTAATGAAAATGCAACTTTACTCATTAAATTAAGCTCCAATTAGAGCAACGATTTTGAAAGAAAAGTGAGATTTTAAAGCACAAGATCCTAGGTTACCTGAAAGAGGTTTCAGTACAAAATGGTGAGAGTCTTTCCATACAAAAATCTAAGCAAGCAAGAAAAAAATAAGACAAGAAATATAAATATAAGTCATAAGAAATTGAAGTTGCATTATGAAAACAACAAAAGTCAGTGCATTCAAGATAGCATGTCAAAACCATGGCGAAAAGGTGAACAGTTCCATAAATGTTATTGGAAAACCAAAAAAATCGTTTTAAAAATAAAATTTTTTAATATTTAAATTTTTAAAAATTAAAATAAAAAATATTGGAGGAGTATCTTTTTTGTAATATTAGAGTGGGAAAGAACTTCCTAAGCATGACACGTACAAAAGCCGGAAACCACGAAAGAGAAGATATATTGTGGTGTAACATATTAAAAGTCAACAGCATATGCAAAATGAAGACCAATTACAAACTGGAATACGTGTGTGCGTGACAGAGGGCTAAAGCTCTTGACAATGACAGTCTTACACATCAGTGATAACCATGAATGTTCCTGGATAGAGAGGTGAAAGGTGGGAAAATATGCACTGAAATGTGAGTGGGACTGGCTTTCAGTTTCTTTATTTTCTCCTTCATCCTTACCTCTGCAGAACAATACACTCGCACACACATTATTACTAGATGCATGCACTGAGAGATATTGCGTATTTTTCACATCAATTTTGTAAGTTAGGTGCTGTTTCACCCATTTTACATATAAGATAACTGAGCCAGAGAATTGGCATACCAAGGAATCAAAAAGCAGGACTTCTGGTTTCTAATCTCTTGTTCTCTTGACAGCTCTGGAAGACCAGACATGAAATTGGGGACCACAGTGTGTAGACAGCCAGCACTGACCTCTGGAGCCCCGCCCAGGCTGGTGCTCCAGCCCCTACAGCCATGCGTGGAGAAGGAGGCAGGACGGCTATTTGAGTAGTCACCTTGGTCCTTGGTTTTCTCCCCTAAGACACATGCACACACACAAATATACCACACATGCACACACACACACACACACACACACCCCACACACACACACACACTCATACACACCACACATTCACACACACACACACCACACACACACATCACACACACACACACCACACACACACCACACACACACACACCACACAC
>NW_017731419.1:1262585-1263662 GCF_001890085.2 Hipposideros armiger
ACACACACACCACACACCACACACACACACACACAAACACACCATACACCACACACACACACACTGGATTGCTCTCCCTGTCCCTGCCTTTCCCCTTGGTCCATCTTCTTTGGCCTCCCTAGGTCTTGCTGCTCTCAGCCTCCTGGCCCTCTTTCTGTCGTAGTCCTGTGGCCTCCAGTTTTCACGTACGCTCCCCTAGACTCCCCAGCCTCACCAGCCTCCTCTGCAAACTGCATGGGCTTCTGCCCAGCACCCACTCAGCTTGCCACCTCCACTCTGCCCCTTTCCCTGGGTCAGGGTGGCCATCGGCCCTGCTGGGATCCACGCCCAGATGGCAACTTGTCTGCGAGTTCCCTTTCTCACCCCCTGGAAAATCTCAGGCCTGCTGTTTCTCTCCCACCCCCAGCACCTTGCATGGTGGTCGGCATATTGTGGGAGCTCTGTAGAGCCATCTACTTGGCTTGCTAGGGCCCAAATGTTTGGCTCCCAGTGAAGCTCAGAAAGAAAGGTGAGGGCACACTGCCCAGAAATCAGGGTGCCACACTCCATTCCAGTCCCTGGCATGACAGCCATAATATCTGTAACGTCTTTGAGTGGAATCATCCACCCCAGATTCCTTCCCTGGGCAGGAGAGGAGTAGGTGTGGGTGCCCTGGCACCACTGTAGAATACCAGCCACACAGCAGCAGATGTCTGCACGGCCCCTGCCCCACTTCCCAGAGGCTGGCTGGGAGCAGGCGCCTCCCCCTGCCCTCCCCCAAGCTCTGGAGGGTCTGGAACGCACTGGTCTGCACCTGTGTTCTGGGGTCCAGGCATAGGCAGCCCATAACGCACCAGGTGACTGGGGAAGCCCTCTCTCGCTCTGGTTCTCAGTTTACCCACTGGTTCAATGAAAGACAGAGGGATGCATTGGACCTCTGGTTGCCTGAGGGGGCCAATCTCTTAGAAATCATGCTGCGAATCAGTTCCACTTAAAATAATACAGATTCAGGGCCGGCCGAGTGGCGCGATGGTTAAGAACTCGCTTGGGATGCCAGAGGGCCCCGGTTCGGATCCCACATATGAGGGCCAGTGACAC